>NW_020230295.1:0-51673 GCF_003227715.2 Harpegnathos saltator
TTAAGTAACTGAATAAAAAGGACAAAGATTTATGAATGCTTAATATCTTCCTTTCAAGAAAATGCTCGAATAAGAGGAAAAAGGCTGCCGATAAAACAAGGATGCTGCATAAAATTAAAATGCTTAGTAGAAAATATTGAAGGATTGTATGCCGATGCAATGGCATATGTTCGTTGTACAAGAGAATCGGTGATTTTAATGGAATTGTACAATAGCAAGTAACACAGTGAGGTAATTAAGGCGTATGCCGATGCAATGGCACACGTCTACACATACACAATAAAATCAGTTACAATTCAATAAATGCATATACATATATATATGTGGGTGGGGAAGGATGCACTTCATGAAATGATTTATATTATTCCAGCTTTTATAATGGATAATGTCAAGATCTTGTCGTTATTAAGAATATACTTTCGTCTAAATAAACAATGAGATTGTAAAAATATTATTAATCTGAAACCTTAGTAACTTGATTGTTTAATATAGAATAGTCTTTACGGTAATGGTAATAGCAGAACGCAGTATATTTTATATGTGCAAGTGCAGGTTACAGTGGAAACAGTGGGAATATTATATCAAGTACATAATTATACATGAAATTATAAAGGCATATAAATGTCTTATAACTAAAATAGCTAATGAGAGAGATAGATAGAAGGCTAACATGAAGGAACGTCTCTGTGAGTCCTTGTTACGAGATAATTGTAATTTTTATTTTTATTCAATGTCTATTAACGAGGTGAAGGCCTAGGAGGTTGGAGTAAGCAGATTTTCAAAGCAGAGTCTCCGGCGTAAGGAATCCGCCTGGAGACGATGTCAGAGTGGTGGGATGCCACTGCTGATAAGGATTCTGACTATACCAATACGGCTCTGTGCTTGGCACCGATGCCGTGCGCGCGTAACCCTGTGCTTAGCACCGTTGTCATGCGCCCGCAAGAGGAATGGAAAGGGAATAATAAGTGTGTGAGCGTAGTTCACTGCGTTGACAGACACTGGGGTTTCGTAATCACGATTTAGAAAAAGAAGAATCTGAAGATTGTCTCTCTCTCTCTTTATATATATACTAGCTTGTATAGCGTATCCTAAGGAAATCGGAACGAAATTCTAAGAGCGGTTTGACAAACTAAACGTAGATAATACACTATTCGGATTATAATGAATGGCCTTATGTAAGGCAGTTACGACCGACATGAACGAAAATTTCAGCGTGACGCTATGGTATCTGTAAATAATTCGACTTGGCGTATGGTGAAACGTCACTGGGTTCACTCGCGTAACAATGTTCCTAAGGCTTAGATCGCGATTGTATTTCACTTGCGCGAAACGCGGTGTATGTGAGTGTTGTGCATTAAAATATGTATATACTTACTATTTATTTCAGTAACTCAGACTTTTGCAGAGAAATCTCAAGAACAGGCTTTTTTATTCCAGAATACTCTCAGTACTGTTGGACCACTCTAGCCACGGCACAACTCGAGCGGGAGTCGACTTATCCGCACACTTTGAGTATTATAAAACACCGTGGATGTTCTGGCAAGTTTCCTAAGAAATCTTCCAGATTTTGAATAGCACAAGGCAAAGGCTCTGAAGGAGCGTAGGAAGAGGCTCTTATGCGAGACGACCGTTGTCCGTGGTGGCACGGTCCGCTCAGAGACACTTTTCCTCTTTGCGTCAAATTAACAAAGATGTCTTGGAGGCTCTCCTAAGAGGCACGTCTGTACTGTATGAACTTCCGATGTCGACTCTGCGGTGGGAGCTGCTCCCGGGGCCTCGTTGGGTCCGGACAATGGAACTCAAGAGTGGGGTAGGCTATATGGTAGGAGTAATGGGATTATACGAGAGGGATCCAGAGTAGGAGCGTTCAGGGTTTTTCAGAGTGGGACTGAGTGCGTGATGCTGACGGGGCATCGAGACATCTCGGCGCGCCGCCGGATGTGATAAGGAGCGTGGTCAACAGGATGCCCTATGTTACCTGATATGGGCTCGGTTACTCGGGGATTCCAGAGCACCTTCGGGCCCGGCTGCGTTGCGTGCCTTATCTTTGAGACTTCCTGTCGCCAGTCCTGACTTATTAATTTATATGTGCGCGTAATTATTTATGCCTTATAATATTATAATTTAATAAAAGAATGGTTAATATTATATATGTGTGGTTCTTAAGGTTATAATATACGCCTAATTTAGTATTATATGAATAGTGTAATAGAAAGTTATAATGTTAATTAGTTATGATTTTTATAAAGACAATATGCATGTGTTATAATAAAAGAATATTTGGTTATTAATGTTTAAATGTGGTTATTAAGAATTATTATAAGAAATGCATATTGTTAACAGTGGGTTTTAGAGTGTAGAGATTTATAATATTGTTAACTGGAAAATTAGGATTTCTTATTACAGGGATCCTTATTATTACTGTTGTTAAATTAATGTTTCTCGGCAAGGCTGAGTTCTACCATAGGGCTCTCTACTACGTATGTCGGTAAGATAGATCCCTTGGGTAGGTTTCGTTATTATTGGCGTCGGTAATTAATTAACAATTGTTATAAACGGTTCTTATGTATAAATTACCGATTTTTAGACCTTATAGAAGCTTATGGTAATAGAAGATTCGATGAACAATTAATTTTTATTATTAGTATGAGTTCAAGCCGTTGTACTGTACAAACGAATTTAAAAGAGTGCAATATTTAAGAGGAGCTTGAACGTGGACAGAAGGCTTAAATTAAATTAAATAAAGTATTTAAACGTGACCAAGGCAAAAATGGTGGATTTCCAAGCTAAATAGGGTATTTAAACGACCCCCTGAACTTAAATAAATGAGGTTTATTAAATTTTAAGTAAAATTACCAAATTTTGAGAATGTACTGTAGAAGGATTCTCTGTTTGTGGGCAAGAATTAATTGTTTCGTTTGGCATTATTTCCTTTTGTAATTAATATTCTGAGGTTTTGACATTTGCTTATGTTTCACTAAAATGTTCTCTATGTACGTAGGTGTTAAAATATTTTAAATTGACTTTTCTTAATTTTCACGGAAGGTACGCTTACTGATGTCCAATAGTCCCTGCGTATGAATTTTAGAATTTTCTGAAGTCTACTGGTAAGTAACATTGTTGGTTTCTTATTAATTGTTAATGTTTTTCAAAATGTTAATAGGTCGTTAAATAGAGGTCTTTTAATGCTATTGTTAGCAATTAAGATTTTTCTTCTAGGCCTTATAGTTACTGAGAAAAACATGCCTTTTCCTGATTGGTCGAGACATTCAAATAGCCATAACTTCTAAACTATCGATTTTACAGAAATTTTATTAGGACATAATTTGTAATACTTTGAAGGTGCCTTAAATCGCACCGCGCGATTTTCTAAAATTATTATTATTTTAAAAGATATGAACTTTTATCGATAAATTTTAATAGTAACAATTACTTTTTGATGGTTGAATCTACCTATATGTCTCGGCTGGCCTTTTATGTAGAGGCGAAAAAATGATATGGTGGAGAGAACGTCGCAGGACGTTACAACTGCAACAACGCGGTGATCTTCGATCGATCGAGGCGCGAACGGCAACGAGTCCGGTGTTGCACCGTCTACGGAGGAAGCGAACGTTCGATACAGCCATAAAACCGATCTATCGTTCGTGACCACCCATGCGAATGTTGGATCTGTCGCGAATGTTTTCTTCACGGCGTCCGAAAGACGCGGCGATCGATAATCTTCAGCTCGAAAGCCCGAGCGTTCGTGGACAACGAGGATACCACGACGACGACGTGGAAGGATCACGGCATAATCGTTCAACAACAACGTCGACCATTCGCGCCGACATCGAGGCAAATTCGCGCGCTATGGCGCAGCTCGCGACATACGCTGCCGTACCTCTGCGACAACGACAGATGATGAGTGTTGACGAATCTAATCGCATTATTCTTCCCCCCCAAAAAAAAAAAAAATTGAAATAAATGCAAAAAAAAAATCAGCAAATACATTACTGTTTTTTTTCTTCTATATTTATCATCCTTTGCCATATACAATTGGACAAATATTTACGATATAAGTGAGAAATCGCACATCCGTCGACATGATATTACAAACGGCGTTCTCGTGTGTCTCCTGGTGGCGATCTCGATCTGGTACCATGTCGCGCGAATCGCACTCTCGCGACTGATCGCGAAGCGAGACTCTGCGCGCGGTGTGGTCACGCCGAAAATGCTGGAAACGTACATACGTTCGTCGCTGTCACCGGACAACAGCATAGGTGATCGCGGCGAGGATTCGTCGTCGTTGGTGCATCAGGTGTACGATTTTGCGCAACGACAAATCGCGCTGTTACGCACCGACGGCAGCACGACAACGATCGGGTGACGATTTGCTATACCGGACACAGCGCGTTATCACGTACGATTTGCGACGACGAGCGCGATGAATGCCCGATATCGCGAATGGCTTCTTTGATCCTTGGACCGACCGCTCCAATTGACGGACATTGCGCGTATCGAGGATCGATCGGATACCGCGGCATCGATCGGCGCGTTGAATCGCGACTACGATCGGGTGCTATCGAACATTGTTCGCGCGTGGGGAGGCGCTCGTATGCTCGTGTCTGTCGAACGAATCGTCCAACGTCGCGACGTTGCGATTCTTCGACACGCCGCGCAATGATTACATTCGTCTGCGGACTGCCGGACCGATCGTGCTGTCGCATCGAAAGGTCCGATCGCGACGGTTCGGCGCGACTGACATTCGGACGAGTCGACGATGGCGTTCACCGTGCTCCGACGCCGCGACTGTACACTACGGCGATTACTTGACGCTGTACGCGCGAAGCAAGCACCCGCCGTTGCGCGATTCCAACGAGTACAAACGAGTGATACCGTTTATGCGCTGGGTGTGCGTCGATTCGACGGATCAGACACCGGCGATCGTGGTGACAAATTCCCGCGCGTAAACACGCTCGGCTCCTTTACGCATACATACGCGCACACACACGCAATCCACTGGCAGTTATTGTCGCTTGCTGCGCTTCGATTGCGAGTCGGCCGTCTGCTGCGGTGTTTCGGTCGCATCCATCGTTTTCGCGCCCCTGCGATTTCGTTTACCTCGCAGCACCGCCACCGAGGACTTTGTTGCCGCGTCGATCGCGATCGATCCGGTCCGCGCGGAATCGAGCGACGACGATAAGGCCGCGTCGTTCTCGTGGCAATCGTCGTTCTCGCGCTTCGATCGCTGCGTCGTGGCGGCGCGCGCTGAAAGTCGCTTCATCGACTCTTCGCGCCTATTGTCAGTATCGCCGCCACTGTCACGACTCGTCGCGTCGTTCGTAATAGCTCGTTGCGAACGCTCGACCCCCTCGGCCACTTGCTCGGCCCCGTGCATCAGCGCGTTCGCGTGAGAACGCCCGATCTCACGAATGCTATCCGCGTCGATGAACATCAGAGTGGCCAGTGTAACAGCGCGCAGACTCTTGACGCCGCAGTGACAAAGTATTCGACGTACCGTCTCGATGGTGCGCATGATTCTACGATCGTCCATGCCCGTGAGACGTCTCGTGCGCTGCAAAACACCGACCAATTGGGCGAATAGATTCAATCGCTCGCTCGTCGCAACGCTCTGATACGTATTGTAAGCCACCGTGAGCGATTGACCCATCAACATTTCGTACACTTGGCGATCTAGATCGTGTCGTTGCATGTACCGTATCATACCGAACATCGTGGAGACTACGAGCGGACGTTCGTACGGCTCCATGGCGTCGCGCCATCGATTGCTGATTGAACAGCAATTCGTACAATCGCGTCACCTCGGGATTGCGTCCGATCTGTCGGATGAGCGTCTGCAGCTCGTCAAACATTATCGGCGACAAATTCCATATGTCAACCATAAGTTCGTGAGCGCAATCCAGCATCGGGTGCAACCACGTGACCTTTCGCTCGAGCGTCATGTCATCTCGCGACAACGACACGAACGTTGACGAGCGCGATGACCCATCCGCGACAGAGTCGCACAATTTACCGCCCGACCGCGATGTCGATTCTTCGATCTCGTTGCACAGTCCGGTCGTCTCGTCGAACGACGCACCGTCCTCGTCATCGTCGTCGTCGTGTCCACTCACGCCAAACAGCGAAGCCAGCAGATCCATCGTCATGGATAATGACGACGTAGAGAGCGGAAGGAGAGACAGCGGCTCAAGTCACGTAGAGCGAAATTCGACGACGAGCGTTCAGTTGCCACGATCGTGCCACGGTTCGGTGCGCAAATGACGTCGTTACACACTGTTCGACGGTTCGATACGATGTCTGCGCTGTTGCCTGCCGATTAAAACCCGTATGTCCTGCACGTATTATCGCGCAACGAGCATCGTTGAACTCGGATCGTCTTGAGCCGCAACATGCCGTGGGTCTCACTACGCATCTCTCCTCGCTCTCGAGTCGCGTCATCCGCCGCTTTGTCATCTACGAGCAATGCCATTAATAACGCGTCGAATGACGATGTTCAACCGAGCGAGGAAACGAGAAGCGAGACTACGGAGGATTCCGTGCGAGGCGACGACGATTCGATCGTGCTAGTATCGCTCAGTATAGGTCTGTGACGTGAGGAAAAAAATGAACGAGACGGCTCTCATCGACGCCGCAAACGCTAACACGATCGTCTTTCACTCGAGACGCATGCTGTGCCTGGATCGTCGTGTGAGCGAAGCTCTGATACGAGCGCGCGAACGTATCGTCGCGCCCGTGGTCCCGGCCGACAACATCGTCTCGTGGATAGTCACTCGCGTCAACATGAATCTGTATCGTTTCGAGACTGTGGTCAATGATGATGGTCAATGATGATGGAGAACGAGAGAACGAAGAAGAGCATCGATTCGAGCGAGCGCAACGACGACGAGTATTCAAGCACCGCGTTGTTGCAACGATTGATCTCGGTTATTATGCAAAATGTGCAGCAACGAAATCTCAATGCGAAACACGTGAGCAGAAAATCACGCTCATCCGCAAACGCCGGCGACTACGATGAGACGCAACAATTGTCGTACGTGCCGTTGAATCGCAGCTGCAATCAACGCAAAACGATCGAGGTGTGTTGCGTGTTGTTGACCGATCGCGACTGGCCGGTGTTTCATCGGTTTTCGAACGCCGTGATTCTTCACTCGTGGACAACAACCGACAAAGCGCGCGACGAACCGATGGTCGACGATTCGCCACTATTGACGAGTTCGGTCGTCGTCGAAACGCATCGTATTCTGGCGCACGGTTACATCGAAAAGAGAACTCTGATGGCCGGTAAAGTACTGCATGATTTTGCGCGATTGCCCAAACTCGTGTTTGCCAGTTGCAAGAGCACGCTCTACATCGGCTCCAACGGCACCAATATGACGCACGCGTCTCGCTTGCGCCGAGAGGATTCGTGATTGTTCAGACGCAAATTGGCATTTATTGCAAATTTTACGCTTTATTACGCGTATCACGAGAGCGATCGATCGTTCGACATTCGGCAATTTGGCCCGCGACATCGACTCATGCGTACACTATTGTTCGTGTTAGCTCTCGTGAATGTGGAAATGTTCACCGCGAATGGCGGAAACAATGTCAACTTGGCACTCAATATGCAAAGTTTGGGAAAGGCATACAACGACGCCGGATTACACATATTCTCGGAGAGCAGCATTCAACATGTCAAACGAGTGCGATGTGACAACGGCGAGACTGCTCAATTTCGCACAAATGGCCACTTGGTGAATTGGTGCCTCGGTCGCGTTTCGGAACTAGGTATGAACGCTATGCAACTCGCAAGATTGCTCTCGCCGTATCGTCGATAACGCTCAGCGTGATGCAAACATAAGCTCGCGCTCCATCGCGAGTCTACGCGCTCGTTACGTTGTTCAATTGAACGATTGTGCGTGTGCGTGTGCGTGAGAGAGAGAGAGAGAGAGAAAAAAACTATTATCGGTGACAACGCAAAATTATGAATGTCGATCGAGTCGCGCTCGGTCGATTCGTACGACGAGGAAAGCTCGACGGTCGGTCAAGGAGCAAGTCGTCATCGCGACGACAACGTCCCGTTGAAATATTGCGCTGTTCTCGCGTAGGTTACGACAAAGCGGCATCGTTGGACACATTGGTACCAACGGTTCGATTCGAGGACGAGATTGGTACTCGACAATGACGGAAACAAATGCGCAGCAGCAGCGGCAGCAGTGGCAAAGATTTTAATAGCGACGATGTCGATTCGTCCGACGATGAAAGCGAAAAAGCGCAAAATCGCGCTCAGGATCTCGGACGCGCTTGAGATCGCGCTCAGAATCGCAGACGCGCTCGAGATCGCGCTCAGGGTCGATGATGCGCTCGAGATCGCGATCAAAATCGCAACCGCTTACGCGCTCGAGATCGCTATCAAAATCGCAACCGCTTATGCGCTCGAGATCGCGATCAAAATCGCAACCGCTTACGATCTCGAGATCGCGATCGCGATCAAATTCGAGAATACCGAATCGCGATGGAGTGATTGATAAAAATCGCAAAAATGTAAAATACACGTTCTCCGATGTCATTGCGAAAACAAACAGTACCGACACTGCAGTAGCAGTCAGTAAAAATGATACACCTATCCCAGCATCACCAATAAGCAAAATTGTCAACCCAAAGACGCCACGAAAAATTGCCGATATATTGGAATACGCGTTCGAAACGACCATTGATCGATAATAGTGAAACGTCACGATTGTTACGATAATGCGCACTAGGTTATTTTGCGTATTTGTTTCGATGTTGTCAAGAGAGAATGATGATAAATAAACAAAAAGGATAATATTGATTCAAAGCGCTATTGTATTTTTATTGTAAAGACCATTCTTACATCGTTTCCATACAAATAATTCGCACGATGCTCGCACGTTCGCGCGATGCTCGCACGTTCGCGCGATGCTCGCACGTTCGCGCGGTTCGAGCAATTGTAACAGTAGTAACATTGCCCCTGTATGTAGTACGGAGCAGTAGCGTGCCCGGTCCTAGTGTACCTCTGACTGTTCCGTACTACGTACTGTACAATAGTACCGGCCGCGCGACGGAACGCCTCGTTATATACATTTTACCCTTTCCACTAGTGCACATTTTTCACAATAGTGGGTGTTTTAATTGACTAATAAAATAACGTTTAGCACGCTCCCACCATTGTACAAAATGTGCAATGTGGTAGGGGTAAAATGTATATAACGAGGCGTTCCGTCGCGCGGCCGGTACTATTGTATAGTACGTAGTACGGAGCAGTCAGAGGTACAATAGGACCAGGAACGCTACTGCTCCGTACTACATACAGGGGCAATGTTACTACTGTTACAATTGCTCGATCCGCGCGATTCGTGCGCACGAACGTGCGAGCATCGCGCGAACCGCGCGACTCACGATTCGTTCGACGCACGATGCTCGCGCCGAGCATTGTGCGAACCGCGCGACTCACGATTCGTTCGACGCTCGTGCGAACGTACGATCGCATGCTCGGCGCGAGCATCGTGCGATGTTCGTTTTTAGCACAGATGTATGCATTGCATTACGGAACGTAGAATCATTGAAACAGGAAGGGTGATTTTTTCGAAAGTGTTGCGATAGAACAAAAAAACCACTTGCGCACATAATATGGTTTTATTCTATACATTGGCACAATTGCAACGCGTCAAAATACGTACAGTGTGCTCGACGAATAAATCGGTCAGTATGTCGATGTGAACATTACGGTCTAGCGTTCGATGTGGAAAAGCTGCTAATCCGTGCACTTGATAACTCATCGTGATACGGGCTATTCGGATACAGTGCTAATAGATTGATGAAATTTTGATTCGCTCGAATCTCATCGACGGTGAACATGCAATTTTGCAAAATATTGCTTAATCCGCAAGATACGCGCGCTCGATTGGTACTATCGGCGATATTGCCATCTGTTGCGTTGTCCGAATTCGCATTGAGAACCACAGTTTCGGCGTACGACGGTACTCGCTGATGGTCGTCGTTTTCATCCTCGGAGTCGAAAAAATGATAACGCCGTGTTGTGGGGGGCATTATCAATCGCTGAAGCAGTTGAGATGGATAACAGTTGCAATTGTCCTGGCACACGTAGCAGGTGCGATCTTGCGCGTAATGTCGCAGCGGCAAATGATGATCCGTCGGGCCATTTGGCGAAAAAATATCATATCAGATCGTATTGTGCGCGATGATACAAACGGCAAAGGGGGGAGGGGAGGAAAAAAAATATTTGTCTCCGATGACGACGTACTAACGACCGATTGCGCACAATCGCAACCATTGTACTTTATCGCGCAAAACCTCGTGCAGATGCTCCGCATCACAACATCGATTGTGCTTCCGCGTTCGTAATTGGCCACGAGTTCGGATACGGTCAACACCGTCAAATTCATAGCGATCGTCGTTACGTCGTGATCGCGACCACCCTCGTCGCTGTGCGCCGCGGTGATTTCGAGCGTGTTGTACGATGACCCGATCAACGCAAAGGTGCGATTGAGCGCGACCTCGCACGTACCTATATCGTGCAGATCGATGCCCCGAGGTCTCAACGCGACGTCCCTTTGGCGATTCGATTTTTTCGTTATTCGCGCGATCACCGGGAGCGACTTTTCGCACAATGGCCACACGTACAATTTGTCGCGACCGAGCAGTAGTATCGCCACACCCGTTTCTACGGGTGACAGCGCGAGCGATCGATCAGCTCGATATCGATGCAATCGCACATTCGCCAAATAAATTCCGCAACTGCTGACGGTGCGATCTCGCTCGCACCACAAATGTTCTCGCGCGTGGGCGCGCGTCGCCGCTGTACCGTACAGACGTACGATAACGTCCAGTGACACAGTGATCGCGAATGTCCAGGCGTGTCACGGGCACTTGGAAGCTACGCAGCAACAGTTGTTCATCACGCAGTGCACGATGCGCGCTGCGAACGCATCTTCCGCGAGACGAGAGTCGAACTGCGCGAAACCAGTGTGAAATTGCACGAATCTCGGAGCCTCGAACAGTCGCATGCTCGTTTCTGGCGAATTGTGCTGTTCGAACGAATCAAGGGTGCGTTCGACCCACCAGGTGTTGATCACTCCGAGCCGTCCGATCCCATAGAGCATCACCGTCGAATGCCACTCGCAGCAAGAGTACTCGTTAGACGGCGGATCGTCTGTTCGACGGCGGATCGTCGACGACTCTTTGTCGTCGGTCCATAGCGCGCCGCGGACCGACGATGCCGTATCGTTCGCACTTTGATCGCGAATCCAGCGAACGTGTTGCTCGAAGGGACACGGCGGCGATAGCTCGTCTTCGCGAAGCTTCTCGTACAAGTAGCAAAAATCATCCACACCGGATGAACGCGACACGGGGTCAATTGTTGACGCAACATTGTCGAATCGACGACCAGTCGCAACGACGATACCTCCGCCGTCAAGTGGTGCAGCGTGACATATTGGAGCGCATCCGCTCGAATCACCGACACCACCAACGGATCCTCGACGTCGCTAGCTTGCGTCTTTTCGATCTCGACTCGACGAGACGACGACGGGCTGTCGATCTCGGTGTCGTTGTCGTCAACGCCCTCGTGACGACGACGACACCGAGATCGATGCGATTGGTGAGTACGATGCGCCAGTTCGCTCAGCAAAAATCACAGATCGTCGTGCGTGATGTAAAGTATGGTTCTTCGTTGGCGAAAACGCGACGTCGCAACGACGCTGTCGTCCGACGATAATGTCATCGCGCATCGACCATAGTCGTGATACAGCGCCATCGAGCGATCGTGCCGTCGCGCCAGTAGCATCGACAGCGCGTCGATTAGCGATTCGCGATCTTTGCGCGTTACGTCGCGTACGTAAAGTAAGATTCGTCGGCCTTGCCATCTGGGATCGTTGACGTTCATGCGCGATCGATCGTCCAGGGACGATCGTAACCACGAAATCGAGTCGAATTCGCGACTACTGCCGTTTGTCGTCTCGTCGATATCGCCGTCATCACTGAGACGTGAATCCACCGCTGGTGCGATATCGCTGTCGTTCAATACCGCTAGATCGCACGAGAGCGAGCAACCGCAACGATCGCATCGAAGCTCTGGCGACTGCTGCTGCTGCGACATTGCTTCGTTATCGCAAAGAGCGAGCTGACGCACCGGCGGCGATCGGTCGTGTCGTGTAATCGTCGATATTCGCTCGCGTCTTCTTTTACGATAGGCCGGTTTTGCGTACTTTTTTTTTCGACACCGGTATTTAGATTACAATGACGTCATGACCTAGATGCTCGATTGGTGATAACGGCTATAAAATGCGAATCGCAGCATGCCACTTGAATTGAGCCACAAGTTGAATCTCTTTCCTCCTCTGATCTCAGCAATTCGAGCTGTTTTTTTTCTTGTGCGATCGACGTCTTGTGTGCGTGAAAAGAAAAACCAGAGAAACAATCGTCACAATGCACCATCAGCAACAACGCGACAATAATCCGCGTCAGATCGCGGCCAGTGGCTCAAGGAGCAACAACAATGGACATGGCGATATACCGTTTCCGAATCTCGTGATGATCGAGCACGAGCGTCTTCGTACTTTGGCCCAAGTGAACGATTACATGCGCAATTACGATAGACAAGCTCGCTCGTTGAGCAGTATGCCGTTGCCTGACAAACGCTTGCTTCGCGTGCAGGGTGATCGTTCGTGCAAGGCTGACTTCTACGACGTGCGCGGACGATTGGTCCAGAGTCAAGACGTCACGTCGACACAGTGTATGTAGAATCTCGCATAGTAGAGGGTGGGGTGATGGTATTGTCACTATGGATCGTTCTCTCTCTCTAACAGCGACGATTTGCGCGCGTTTATTTTTCTTCTTTCTCGGCACCGCTCACGATTGGCTTGTCGCACAACGCAGCACCGGACAGACTGTCAGGCGGTTTGCCTATGCCCGACACTATAAACGATCTGGCCAGTCGTCTCAATAGAAACGATTCGACGTGTCGCTGGGACAGCAGACGATGACGACATTTCGCCGCGTGTGTGCTAGTGTGCTACGCTCGTAGTTTGACGAGAGCTGTCGCGCGCGCGTGCGTGCACACTCGTCACCGTAACGTACGGGCGCAACAACAACGGTTCACAAGTAGTTGTATGAGAAATTCGGGGAACCGTTCGAACGGTGATCCTTGGGCTGCAAGGATCACCGGTGGTTCCCCGCGCGCGTTCGGACGGCTCCCCGAAATCGCCTTATCGAGTCGGTCGGACGGCTCGTACATACGGGCCACCCTGTATAATATAGGTCTGTGAATACTTTGATTTATAACAAAATATTGGGTGAGTGCAAAAGTTCGTGCGAAGTTTGTGAGTAAAAGTCACACAGTGATTAGGCAAACAAAAATCTTTATTCAATCAATGATATATTCTCCATCGTTTTCTATAATCTTTTCCCAACGTTCTGGCAGCATACGGATGCCTCGATCATAAAAACTGCGCGGTTTAGATTCGAAGAACGAAGAGACGCCGTTTTTTAAGGCCTCCAAAGAGTCAAAGTTTTTTCCATTTAAATAATTTTGCAATGACCGGAACAAGTGATAGTCAGATGGTGCGATATCAGGAGAATACGGTGGATGTGTTAAGACATCCCATTTCAGGCTCTTCAGTTTGCGCAGCGTCTTTTTCGAAGCGTGTGGTCTGGCGTTTTCGTGATGAAAGACGACTCCCTTGCGATTTGACAAAATCGGACGTTTCTCTTTTATTTCTCGATTCAGATTGGTTAACTGGCGACAGTACTTGTCCGAATCAATCGTTTCGCCAGCGGGGAGAAGCTCGAAATAGATTATGCCCTTGCAATCCCACCAAACAGAGAGAATCACCTTCATCGGGTGCAAACTGGTCTTTGGCATTGTGTCACCATGCTCACCTGATTGTTTCCATGTCCGTTTGCGCTGAACATTGTTGTAGAGGACTCATTTCTCATTGCCCGTCACTAGTCGATCCAAAAACGACTCGTTATTGAGCCGCCCGAGTAAAGAAACGGCTGCAGAAATTCGCTTGATTTTGTTCTTCTCGGTCAGCAAATGGGGCACCCATATATCGAGCTTCAAATCGAATCCCATCTTTTTTAAACGCCGAAAAGCGGTTGATCGGTCAACGTTTAGTGCTGTAGCAACTTCTTCTGTTGAAATTCGCGGATTATTGAGCACTAAAGTATGCAAAACATCGTCATCAATGTCAGAAGGTCGACCAGAGCGTGGCTCGTCTTCAAGGTTAAATTCTCCGCGCCGAAATTTAGCAAACCATTTTTCCACAGTTCGTTTAGCTGGTGCTTCATCCTGATAAACATCCTGAATGTTTTTTACGGCTGCGGCAACGTTTATTCCCTTCCGAAACTCGTAAAGCATAACATGCCGTAAATGCACCTTATCGATACTCATTTTTAAAGTGATATTTCTCGAAGCAGTTTGTATGAAAACAAATGATTTTTTTTTAATAACAGCTGAAGACGTCACCTTTCCAACGTTATATAATATGTAGATGGAAGTATTAATGACAACACTTTACGACGCTTATAACTCCATCTATTGAAACTCCGCACGAACTTTTGCACTCACCCAATATAATTGTTTCAGATATAACATGCAAAGTGGTCACACGAGATGCTCGATGTGGGTAAAGTGTCGCAAGCTGTACGTATTAGTGGGGGCTTGGGGATTCCCCAGTCTGCTTCGCAGAGATGGGATGAGCTTTTCCCAGGGGAGGAGTTCCCCCCGGTCGAGGGCGAAGAGTCCTCGGCTGGGGGGGCTCCTCTCCTAAACGCGCGGGAGGGAGGAGCTCAAGGGGTAAAGCGTAGCGCCACCAGTGGAGTCTCCCGCCCTTACGGAGACCCGCACGGGAGGCAGAAAGGGGGAGGGATCTACTCGGGGAGGCCTTAGATGGTATCGACTATGTGAGGATTCTCCGGGTAGATCCCTCTATAAGGGCAGCCAAGGGATACGGGAGGCCCGTGGAAGCCCTTAATAAGGGATTCAGAGAGAGCATCCTGAATATACAGGATGCTCTCTCTAATTACAAAAAGTTGGTGGAGGAGGGCGGCCCTGATAGACGATTTGGGGCCCTGGAAGTTCAGGTCCGGGGCCTCTAGTCAGAAATCGCCCGCATTGGGCGGCTGCTGGAGAGGTTTTTACCCACTCCAGCAGCAGCAGCTGCGGGCAGCGGGGCCGCCCCCCTCCACCCACCCAGGGGACAGCCGGCTGTCACTGGGATGGGAGGGGAGGGCAAGTGGACGCTAGTGTCCACTCGCAAGGGGAAAGGAAGTTGGAAAGGGGGGAAGGGGATAGTTGAACCCCCCAAGTCGGCGGGAGGGGGGGCCACAAAGAAGGTAGCCCCTCCTCCGACCAAAGTAGGAAAGGTAACGAGAAAGGGGGCCCCAAAGAAGGGACCCCCTCCCCCGCGGAAAATACCACAGCTGAGGAACCCCCCGCGCAACCCTGTAGTAACGGTTACAGCGTTGCCGGGGGGTTCCTCCATAAACGAGGTAATGGCGAAGGCCAGGCTCCGGGTCGATCTCCAGGAGATCGGCCTGGAGCCTGGTGCGTTCAAAATAAAACGCGCCAGAAATGAGGGGGGGTGTTGTTGGAGATCCCTGGCCAGGACGGTCGGGACAAGGCCAACCTCTTGGCCAGGGATCTGCAAGATGCATTGCATGGAGAAGCCGTAGTCTCCAGACCGGCGCGGAACTCCGCGTCGTCGGCCTGGAGGACTCGGTTAACCCAATATTATTGCGGGCGGCGTTATTAAAAACGTCAGGTTGCCCTCCGGACGATCTCCAAATCGGGGAGATTAAGAGATCGTCCGGAGGACTAGGGGCTTGGGTTCGGTGTCCTCTACCACCGGCCCAAAAGCTGTTGGCGGCGGGGTGAATTGTCGTGGGGTGGGCAAAAGCCACGGTGAAGGTACTGGAGGACCGGCCCCTCCAGTGTTACAGGTGCCTACGATATGGACACATGGCAGTGACCTGCCAGACCGATAATGGCCTGGCGGGTCACTGCTTCAGATGTGGGTGGTTCGGTCATGTGGCAAAGGGGTGCACCGAGGCAGTTCGGTGCCCCCTTTGCCACCACGAGGGAAAACGGGCGGACCACCGTATGGGGGGCGTGGCGTGCAAGGCGGTCCCTAGGTCTATCCCGAGAGGAGGGGCAAAACCTCCCAGGAGGAGGAAGAGGAAAAAGAAGGCGGCACGTGGGGGGGGGCTGCTACTGACGAACAGCAGCGACCCCCCGACGGTGCCACCAACAAGGAGAGAGAAGGGGCACCGGTCGCCGGCCCGGAAACGGCCGGTAAGGTAGGGACGGGGATGACGGAGGCTGAATTGCTTCAGTCTCCGTCATCAACAGCTCAGGTAGGGCTTGGGGCGGGAGGAGCGACGGCTGCTCCAACTGCGCCGGACCCTCCCTCGGCGGTTAGGCCGAGGGGGGTCTCCGAGGCGAAGACGATGGAGGTAGAGGCCTCTGCATCCCTCCTGGCGGAGGTGGGGTGGGAGGAGTGGGGGGCAACGAGCAGGAGTAGCTCTCCCCTCCCACTCCCTCACCCCAGGCCCATGGGATCTGCTGGTGCGGTAGTGGCCTCGAAGTGCTAGAGGCCCCCACACCGGGACTCATGGGCCAGGTAGGAGCGGTCGGGGGTGGGCCGACCCCTTGTGGGAACATCCCTGACCGCGCCAGGAGGGATAGCCTCCCCCAGGGTGAGACCCCCAAATCCGCTTTTGTTGCGGAGGAGGAGGGATCCCGGGGGGAAGACCCGCCCCCCGGGGGGGCGGGTGCGGTAGTTTCCCCCTCGGTTCCTCATCTAGGGGGGGTCCCGTTGGGAACCCCACACACCTTCGTCCCCCCCGGGGAATCCAAGACGGCCCAGCCGTCGGAGGATGACCAGGGGGAGACTGAAGTAGGCAGCCCGGAGGAGGCGTGCAAGGTTTAACCTTCACGCCACTCCGGGCCCTACAGGCCAACGTCGGCCGCGGCGCAGGGGCTCAGGACCTCTGTATGCAGAGGATGACTGAGCTGGCCGCCGGGCTGGCGGTGGTCACCGAGCCGACCTGGATCCCGGTTCGCAGCGCGAACTGGTTCGGCGGTCCGGACGGCTCAGTGGCCTTGATGGCAAACCCTGCAACGGGGGCCCCATCCTATACATTTAGGGAATCGAGGCTCTCATACGTGGCAGTCGATTGGGGGCCCGTTACTGTGGTGGGGATATATCTTCCCCACCGCAGAAACAGGGCCGGTCTCGGTCGTCCTGCCCCGATTAGGCGCCTAAGGCGGTCCTGGACAGGGTCGGGGAGTTGGTGCGAGGGTGCCATCCCCGACCAGTCATAGTTGCCGGGAACTTCAATGCCCACTCGGAAGGGTGGGGCTGCAATCCCCGGCAGCGGGACCGTCGGGGGGACACCGCGATCGGCTGGGCGGCGAGACTGGGCCTCGTTCTGATGAACGAGGGCTCAGAGCACCTGCGTGCGGCCGGGGGGGGCGGAGCCTCGGTCATTGACTTGACCTGGGCGACCCCCTCGGCCGCCGGGTTCTTCCACGAGTGGAAGGTGGAGGCGGAGGGGGAAACACTGTCTGATCACAGACATATAGTGTCGACCCTCCGCCTCCCCAAACCTGAGCAGGTGCTCATCCGCCGCCCAGGGGAGAGGGAGCTCCCTCTCCCCAAAAGATGGGCCCTCAATCGGCTAGACGCGGACAGGTTTTGGGCGGCAGTCCTTGTGGCATCCTGGCACCTGGGAGACGTTCCAGGAGGGGGGACCTCGACCCCTGTAAAGGGGCCGGGGAAATAGTGGGCATTGTGACGTCGTGCTGCGACGTCGCGATGCCCCGATCCCGTCCCCGTCACCGCCGGCCACGTATTAGTGGAGAGAGGAGCTACGGCGGCTCCGGTGCTCCGCCATAGCTGCCAGAAGGCAGCTGACACGGTTCCGGCGGGAAAACGGGGATGTCGCGGGGGCAAGAAGGGCTTACCTCAATGCGAGGGAATCCCTAAAAATCGCCATCGCCGAGGCAAAGCGAGCGGCTTGGGAGCAATTAGTGAGCTCCTGGACGACGATCCGTGGGGGCGCCCTTACAAAAGGGTGACTGGGAAGATTCGCCCTTGGGCGCCCCCACCGACCGAACAGTTGGACCACCAGGCCCACAATGGGCTCCTGGACGCCCTCTTTCCGAGGGCAGAAGGGGGCCCACCCAGGATTCCTCCTCCAGAAATAGGGGAGGGAGACTGGGACGAGGGACTGGAGGTCAGTCCGGAGGAGCTCGCTGGGGCCAGGAAGAGGCTCGGGGTCAAGGGCAAGGCCCCTGGCCCCGATGGGATTCCTGACCGCGCCTGGGCCCTCGCACTCGGCGAGGGAAACCTGTTCGCGGTCACCCGCAGGGTACTGAGCGGGTGCCTCAGGGAGGGAGTAGTCCCTCCAGAGTGGAGGAGGGCCAAACTGGTCCTCCTCCCCAAGGAGGGCAAAGCACCCGGCAGTGCGTCGGCCTATAGGCCGATATGCCTGCTGGACGAGGCGGGCAAGTTGTTTGAACGCATCATTGCCGACCGCCTCGTCCAGCACCTGTCCTCGGAGGGGCTGAACCTCCATGATCGCCAATATGGGTTCAGGCCCGGGAGATCAACGTTGGACGCAGTCCAGTGTCTCCGGGGTCTGACAAAGGCGGTCGTCGAGAAGGACGGCGGGGTGTTGCTGGCAGTATCCTTAGATATAAGGAACGCCTTCAACACCCTGCCGTGGCCGGAGATAGGACGGGCACTCGTGCATCACAGTGTGCCCGCTTATCTTCGGCGTATCCTCTCGGTCTACTTCGGGGGCAGGGACCTCGCCTTCCCAGTGGAGGACGGGGTCCAAGGCCGGCGCACAATGGAACGCGTTGTTCCGCAGGGGTCCGTCTTGGACCCCCAGCTGTGGAACATCGCGTTCGACCGGGTGCTCAGAACTCCGCTCCCCCCGGACTGCCACGTCATCTGCTATGCGGATGACACATTAGTGGAGGCCGGGGGGGAAAGCTGGGGGGAAGCCCGCCTCCGAGCGGAGGCGGCACTGGTATCGCTGGTGGGCTCCATAAAGGACCTGGGCCTATCGGTGGCGTCCCAGAAGACCGAAGCTGTATACTTTTACGGCAGAGGTCGAGGGACGCCTCCGGAGACTCAGGTCCTTGTGGATTGCGTCCATGTCCGCGTCGGGCCGACGATGAAGTATCTCGGCCTGACGCTGGACAGTCGCTGGAGTTTCGAGCCTCACTTTGGGAACCTGGCCCTCAGGGTGCGCAAGGCGGGCCTGGCGGTCGCCAGCCTCTTGCGCGCCCAAGGGGGCCCAGGATGGATGGCACGCCGCCTGTATGTCACGGCCGTGCTCTCGATCGCCCTATACGAGGCCCCCACATGGGCGCCCAGCCTCTTGGTCTGCCGAAGGGGAAAACGCTCCCTTCGGCAGGCCATGAGGCCAGTATTATCAGAGCGATTCGAGGGTATCGGGCCGTGTCATACATGGCGGCGACCACCCTGGCCGGCGTCCCTCCCGTGGAGCTCCTTGCCGAGGAGAGGTCGATCCTCTATTGGCGAGTGAAAGAGCTCCGCGGGGAGGGGGCTCTAACGGCCAGGGATTTGAAGGGCCTGAAGCTCCAGGCCAGGGACCGGACCCTTCGGAAGTGGAAGGACGAATTGTCCGACCCGAAGGTGTCCGGTCCCACAACGGCCGCAGCTGTCCGCCCCTGCCTGTCTGAAGTGACAGGCAGGAGGGGACGTGGAATGACATTCCACCTGGTGCAGATGCTGACCGGGCATGGCTGCTTCGGTCGGTATCTGCACCGGATATGAAAGGAGCCCACCACTCGATGCCACCACTGCCCCATCCTCGAGGATACGGCGCACCACACCCTGTCCGCATGGGACGGGGAGCGCCGGGTCCTCGAGGGGCCGGTGAGGTGCCGAAAGGGGGAACTCTCACTCCCGCGCATGGTCATGGCCATGTGCGGGAGCGAGGAAGTATGGGACGCAGCGGCCTCCTTCTGCAGGGTGACTATCTCGCAGAAGGAGGCCGCGGAGTGGGGACGCCGACCAGAGGTGCGTCGCAATAGGCGACGCACTGGTCGACGGCCCCCAAAAAGGGGAATCGGCAGCGGGCCCGAGGTGGCGTCGGCCGAGGAAGACCTGCCTGTCCACAGGGACGGGACAGAGACTCCTCGGCCGCCTTGGGTCCGCCTCCGTCTGGACGGGGGGACTAGGTTTCCCTAAATCCCCCCCGTGCGGTCGGACAGGTAGGACAAGGGGAGTGGTGTCCCGGTTGGGGCCGGGCCCACTCCCCCAAATCCCTCCCCCCTTTAACTAGCAAGGAGGGGGGTAAGGAGGAAGGGTGGATGTCCCCTTCCTCCTAATAGGTGATACCAGAAGGCCAACCGGTGGGGCAACCCACCGGGGACCGCGCCCTGGACTCCCTCTGTGGGACAGGGCGCGGTACGTTGATGGCGCAGGGCTCCCGTAGAGCCCTGGGACCGTGGGGTTGGGGAGGGAATGTGGCAGCAGTTCCCTTAACTCCCCACCCAACGGCCCGACAGATAGACATCCTGCAGGGGTTTTAGTCGGTAAGAGTCCGACATAACCCCCTCCCCCCCAAGGGGAGGGAGTATCCATGATGGATTTCCCCTGCGTTACCAAAAAAAAAGAGTTCCCCAGTTTCAGGTTTGACATTTTTGGCTACTAAAACTATTTGTTCTTTAATATATCTCTTAATTGTTAACATTTAATGAATTTTCAGTATAGCTATTAGGTGGAGGCTTTTTATACTTCTAGTAGAAATTTGAATCATAGTTCTTAGTTTTATGGTTACTGAGATATATCGAATCTCCTCTGATTGGTAAAAATTTTGAGTGGCTATAACTTTTAAACTATTGATTTTACAAGATTTCCGTCAATATAAAATTTGTAGCATTTTAAAAGGCCTTTCGATTGCGTTCATCGATTTGATCAAATTGTTATAATCTCAAAAGATATACGCTTTCATTCTTAATTTCTACTGTGAATACACATTTTGGATGATTAAAATTAATCATGTTTCTTGTTAGCTTTCAGGTTTTAAGGCGAAAAGATTATAATGGGAGAGCACGTCGTGGGACGTTACAATTGCATTACCTGAATGCTAATTTTCGAATCTATCGTATCGGACAGTGATCCCAAACAATCAGTACCGAATATATGGCTTCTGGTATATTTCCTATTATTAATTAGGAACACTGATAAACCGATGGATTCTTCGTTTTTACCTTTTAGAGGCTTTGTACTCTTGGAGTCGCTTTCCCCTTTCTTCTGGGTCTGTTTTAGTAACTGTCGTCTGCAAATAAAAATAAATGGATTATTACACTGTTAAAAATCATGTATATATATGTGTGTGTATCATTATTAATAATATTAAAAAAATATATATTCTCTAATAAACAAGTACAGTCCTTTGTTTATAAAATTCCACATAATAATTAATAAAAATTAACTGTAATATAATACATTATGTTCTAATAACATAAATGCCATATATTTCACTTTTATTAACCAGAGCGCTCATGCAAATCGCATGTGCTGTAGAGTATTGTTCAGGGTGTTCAAAACCACACGTCCACCCTTTCTCAAATGTAGAAAATTAATGTTTTTGGGGATCTGAAAAATTTTTATTGCTATGTCGGGTACGCTCTTTTGATTGGTGATATTATCAATTTTCGGGTCCGACCGGAAATGGGTTATTCCGACTTGAAGATGGTTTTTTTAAATGGAACATGCATATTTTTTGCGGATTCCAATTGTACTCATAAAAAACGTTATTTTGGTTTTAAACATTTTTTTCGAAAACGTCATTTTTTACCTCTATATGACCTTTACATTTCAGCTTGGGTTCGGTCCACACGAAACCGCTTTCAAACTTTAGGGACTGAATTGTCCAGAAAATAATGTCAACTTTCATATTTTTCGATTTTCTGTTAGATAGTACTGTTATTTTCTCGACAATTCAGTCCTTAAACTTTGAAAGGGATTTCGTGCGGACCGGACCCAAGCTCAAATGTAAAGGTCATTTAGAGATCAAAAATTACGTTTTCGAAAAAAATTTATCAAACAAAAATTAGGTTTTTATGCGTAGAATCCGCAATAAAAATATACATGTTCCATTTAAAAAAACGATCTTCCGGTCTGGATAAACCACTTTCGGTCGTACCCGGAAGTTGATAATATCACCAATCAAAAGAGCGTACCCAACATAGCTATAAAAATGTTTCAGATCCCCAAAAAAAAAAATTTTCTACATTTTAGAAGGTTTTCTACATTTTAGAAGTGAACGGGTGCTTTTGGACATCCTGTATACAATTGCCAGTCCCGACAGATCGCTTCTGACATCTTTTTTTATTACCGAGAATGCTCATGCAATCGCATGTGCAGTATTGTATACGATTGCCAGTCCCGACAAATCGCTTCTGACATCTTTTTTTATTATCGAAAACGCTCATGCAATCGCATGTGCTGTGCAGTATTGTATACGATTGCCAGTCCCGACAGATCGCTTCTGGCATCTTTCTTATTTTTTATTTTTTAATATTTTTTTAAATTAAATGTGGATATAAAGAGAGGACTGTATTATTTTCAAAATAAATTTTATAATAAAAAATTTTATTACAATTATTTGTAGAGAAAATACAAAATTAGTAAAGTAGAAAATAATGTAAGTAGAAAATGTGTAATAATTATTTGGAGATATATTGGAATATATTGTTGTGCGTGTATTTCTGTGTGTGTGTGTGTGTGTGTGTGTCTTTGTGGTTCTGTGTGATTTTGTAGGTGTGTGTGTGTGTAGAGGATTCTTGACACACCTTCTAAGCCATCCAGTTTTTCTTGACAGTCTGCGACTCCAGGAAGGCAAGTTTCTTTCATATATGCTTCGTCCCATTATGAAGGGAAATAACATTAATACTAACTGTATGATAAGTACAGATTAAAATGTATGTAAAGATTAAAAATGTCTTTGCTGATCATACGTTATAACGCGTAATGTCGTAACGCTTTCGTCGGATGTTTTTTCCAGCTGCTTATGTGTTGTGACACGTACGAAGTCAGCGCGCAACACCGATTCTTCATTGTTTCCCCAAAGCATATACGTATATGTCATTGTGTCAGCGTTTACGCGACACATTGTACTACTGGAGCAGTAATATGTATCAGTGAATATGCCAACTCGCACAATATGCATCTGTGTAGAGACAGTGTAGAATCGCTGTCGTGAGTTCGTTTTGTAAGTGTCACTAACACTCTTATCCAACAGTCGTAGCAGCAATAAACATTTACTTCACAACTTATCGGTGGGAAAGTTGTTGCTATGGCTAAGAGAGATGTTTTACCATTAAAATGACACTAAACACGACACAAATCGCAGTTTTTAACTGATTACATATTCAACATTAGTATTATATATTTATTCAATAACTGCCCAATTTGTATCGTGTTTGATGTTATTTTAATGGTAAAACATCTCATTAAGCCATTGCAATTATTTTAAAACGGGTAAAATGCGAAACGTAAAAGTTGTAATTTTCATGTTAGAAAATATTTAAATACCTGAGTTCCTTACTAAGGACAGACTTCCGACGTTGCGGAAGCGAGAGCGAGAACGAGTAAAGAGGAAGGGAGATGACACTTCCTCGAAAAGTGCCGAAGTTCGCGGCGATCTGTTTACGTATCGCTTTTCATAGTGACATCTCGCTTGCTCTTTACTCGTTCTCGCTCTCGCTTTCGCGACATCGGAAATCTCTCCGTAGCAGTGAACTCACGACTTTAAATACCTTATAGTATAAAAATTACAACTTTTATGTTTCGCGTTTTATTCGTTTAACAATAATTACAATACCTTTATATGATGTTTTACCATTAAAAAGATACTAAACACGACACAAATGGGACAATTTATAAATAAATATGTAATACAAAATATAAAAATAGAATACAAACATCTAATTAAAAATTATACATTTTCAATCTATTTGCATATTAATGAAATGCGATGGAGTTTCACAAAAGACTCTTTCAAATGTTTGATGTCATAATTCTCAATCAAATACATAATAAGTGTTAGAGCTTGCAGACGGATATCTGGCGGCGGTGACGGTGTACGGACCCATTACCCGGCAGGCTGGGGTTCGAATCCCCGTAAGTCACAATAAATCCCCTGTCTTTTCTCCCAAAAGTGCGATTCTCCCGTGCCGTGGCCAAATAAATAGAGATGGCCCCTCCCGCACCCCTCGCAAAATGCGAGATATATATACGTTATCGCACCGACTGGATATGTTCCTACAGCCTCCGCACCGGCTCACAGTGGGACAAATGGGTCTTTTGTGGACAAAAATCGCTAGACGGCGTAATTCTTAACCGATTCCCATGCTTTTTTTTTAATTTACTCGCGATGAATTGCTCTACAATCGTATGGAGCCCGTTTTTTAAATTAGGCCCTCAATTCTAAATGGCGAACGCGCAAATTTGTCAAATGTATAAAACTTGCAAAATATCGAATATTTTTGGATCGGACAAAGTTTATATAGGCTTTTAAGGCCTCCGGGATACATATGTAAGATTGAAATTCTCAGTTTTTGCCAGTGGAGAGGATCTGCAGTGGCCCGATATATTTTATATCTGCCTGATATCCCCACATTATCAATTTATTCTACTAATGAGTTTGCGTATACAGGGTCATCGAAAAATCAGACCCCCCTAATATCTTCAGTTAGAATGCATTTTGGAAAAAATATCCAATAGCAAAGTTGTATGGTTTCAAATAGGGAGTAAGATAATGACATTGACTTGGACCTTGATCATGTCTTTCAAAGTCATTTCAAGGTCAACCTTATTTTTTTAATGGAACCCCCAACATTTTATTGCATATTCTTATAGCTTATCTCGAGGGCTTCCAAAACACTAATAAAACATATTTTCATTAAGTACTTTTTGAGTTATAAAGGTTTGAAGTTAACAATTTTTTGACACAGAATGTAAAATATCTTGTAAAATATTATTTAGTTTTCAGTAATCATAACCTTAATACTTTTGTGTGTGAAATAATGAGACCAATTAATTGGTTTAAAGAAAATACATTAATCGAAAATTATCGGCTCCCCCTAATATTTTCAGTAAGAATGCATTTTGGAAAAATGTCCAATAGCAAAGTTGTACGGCTTCAAGCGGTTATGCTAGTAGGCTATGGCGGAAAACTGCCCGAAAGTGATCGCGAGAAGCTGCTCGAATACGTGATGTCCGAAGGCGTTAGCGGGAATCTGCCCGAAAGCGTTGGCGGGGCCGATCTTTATCTCGCAGGCACCAATAGTAATACAAGCTCTTGGGCAAACAATGCGGATCACTGATTTGAATCTTTGATGCAGTGCTGTCTTCTTCTTAGCGAGTAGCAGTCACTTCGTGGACGAAAGCGAACAGCCCCAAAAATTGTTTCTATAACAAAAGAAGCCATTGCGCTTCAATTGATTGTCCCAAACATCTTCATTTTGTTTCCAATAGCCCAGAATTTTTTCGTAAATATTATTAATTGATCTATTAGATTTTCAGTTGCTCAACGAGCTTTTTGCTACTGCTAGTTGAAATAAACAAATCGATAGTTGGACCAGCAATTAATAATTAGTATTTTTCTCTACTTAATTATTTAGATCAATTTCCTATCACTTACCTGATTAATTCTTCTTTGCTCTAATTAAGAATGGCGGAGCTTTCTGAAAGAGATCGAATAACACTGTTAATGATGCGAGGATGGGGAGATCGACAAAGAGGGTATAAAACAGTAGTACGATTATTTAATGAAAATTTTCGGAATGAAAATAATAGGATCTCCAAAAGTACTGTAATCCGTACTATTCAACGTTTCGAGGACATTGGTAGCGTTAAAAGCCGCCTAAGATCTGGTAGACGTAAAACAGCAACAAATAATGATAAGGCATTAAATGTTTTAGTCTTTCGTTGAAAGTCCCCCCCTCCCCACATTTCCATCAATCGCGTTGCCCAAGAACACGAAATCGGTCATGCATCTGTCAGTAAAATTCTGAAATTGAATAAATGGCATCCACACAAACTCCATTTGGTCCAAGAGTTGTCCGAAGACGACTTTGATAGACGCATCGAATTTTGTGATCTTATGATAGAGATGATTGTCGACGATCCTCTATTACTTAATAATATTGTCTTTTCTGATGAGGCAACATTTGAACTGACTGGAAATGTAAATAGACACAATTGTAGATACTGGAGTGACGTTAATCCTCACTGGAAAAGAGACAACCATACCCAATATCCACAAAAAGTTAACGTATGGGCTGGTATTCTTAATGGTAGACCAGTTGGCCCTTTCTTCATTGAAGGCAATTTGACAGCACAAATATACACAGTCATGCTTCGCGAACAAATTGTTCCAGCTATTCGAGACATAGCTGGTGGAAATATGGATGAAATTTATTTCCAACAGAATGGAGCTCCATCTCATTATGGTGTCATTGTCCGTCAATATTTGAATGAGGTCTTTCAGGACAGGTGGATAGGGCGAAGAGGTCATATTGAGTGGCCACCTTGGTCTCCGGACTTGACCCCACTTGACTTTTTTTTGTGGGGTTACTTGAAAAGTAAAGTTTATGCCACCAAGCCTTTAGATGATTTAAGAGGGAGAATAACTCGAGAGATAGAACAAATACCGCCGGAAACGTTCCGGAATGCGGTTTCAGCAGTTTATAACAGATTGGCACATTGCCAGGCTGTTGAAGGGCAACAATTTGAACATTTGTTGTGAATTGTTTGGTACAATTGAATATTTTGCTCAAGCTGACCAATTGGAATGAAATTCGCCTTAACTGGTCGGAATCACACATCACTCTTGCCTTAATTAACCAGAATCACACGCCACTCTTGCCTTAACTGGTCGGAATCACACACTACTCTTGCCTTAACAGGCCGGAATCACACACCACTTAATAAATTGTTAACTTCAAACCTTTATAACTCAAAAAGTACTTAATGTAAAAATGTTTTATTATAATATTTTGGAAAGCTCTCGAGACAAGCTATAAGAATATGCAATAAAATTTTGGGGGTTCTATTTAAAAAAATAATATTGACCTTGAAATGACCTTGAAGGACATGGTCAAGGTCAAAATCAAGGTCATTATCTTACTCCCCGCCTGAAACCATATAACATTGCTATTGGATATTTTCTCCAAAATGCATTCCAACTGAAGATATTAGGGAGATCCGATATTTTTCGATGACCCTGTATATATTGCATATATATATACAGTGTGCACGATTTATCTGAAGACGTTAAAATATCTCGAGAACTATGCATTGGATAAAAAAAGTGGTTAATGAAAGTTGTTAGTCTCGAAGGGGGACATCCAATGATACCAAACTCGACCTCCCACACCACCCCCTGGGGGTAGGGATGGGGGGCAACTTTGAAATCTTAAATGGAAACCCCCATTTTTTATTGCAGACACGATTCTACGCCACAAAATACGTAAATTTTGTCCGGAACTTTTCTTTTGATTCGTGATAGATGGCGCTGTAATCGCAAAAAATTATATTTTCCGCAATTCTCCAGAAATGATCATTGGATTGAGAAACAAAAAATACCTGTTCAATATTTTTAAAAAACATAATAAAAATTATTCTCCCCCCCCATCCTCTCGGGGTAGGGTGGGTGGTATCGTTCAAATCTCAAATGGGAACCCGAATCGAAGAGGGAACTGCTCGACGCGCCACTGTGGGTGTATGGCGAACTACGGCTTATTATAAAAGGCAGTGCAATGCGGTCAGAGCTCACTTTTATTATGTTCTTTTATTATGTTCTTTAAAAATTATTATTATTATTATTATTATTATTATTATTTATTATGTTCTTTTATTATGTTCTTTAAAAATATTGAATAGGTATTTTTTATTTCTCAATCCAATGATCTTTTCTGGAGAATTGCGGAAAATATAATTTTTTGCGACTACAGCGCCATCTATCACGAATCAAAAAAAAAGTTTTGGGGAAAATTTATGTATTTTGTGGCGTAGAATCCGTATCTGCAATAAAAATGGGGGTTTCCTTTTAAGATTTCAAAGTTGCCCCCAACCCCCACCCCCAGGGGGTGGGGTGGGAGGCTGAGTTTGGTATCATTGGATATCCCCCTTCGAGGCTTTCATTAACCACTTCTTTTATCCAATGCATAGTTCTCGAGATATTTCAATGTCTTCAGATAAATCGTGCACCCTGTATATATAATATATCAGGTGTAGTAAAAAGAAATCCATTATTTTTGCATGAAATTGAAGGCTTTAATTACCATAGTTAGAATGATCCGATTTAGGTCAAATATGCGCCGTTTTGTTCGATAACTTGTTGCCATTTTGAAGGTAATTTCATTACGCCTCTCTCATAGAAGCCCTCGTCCCTATTGGCAAAAAATTGAGACAGTCGATTTTCACAAGCCTCTCTTGAAGCGAATTTTTCACCAGCAAAATTGTTCGCCATGGACAGGAACAGGTGGTAATCACTTGGTGCCAGGTCCGGACTATAAGGTGGATGCATAAGAACCTCCCAACCAAGCTTCCGGAGCTTCTGGCGAGTCACTATCGATGTGTGTGGCCTGGCGTTGTCCTGATGGAACACAATTCCTCTCCTATTGGCCAAAGCTGGCCGCATCTGGGCGATTGCTTCCTTCAGACGGTCCAATTGTTGACAGTACAGTTCCGAGTTAAGAGTTTTGCCGTAGGGGAGCAGCTCATAGTAGATAATTCCCTGCCAATCCCACCAAACACACAGCAAAACCTTTCCTGGCCGTCAATCCTGGCTTGGCCACCGTTTCCGTCGGCTCATCGCGATTCGACCACGACCGTTTTCGCTTGACGTTGTCGTAAGTGATCCACTTTTCATCACCAGTGACCAACCGCTTCAGAAATGGGTCGATTTTGTTGCGATTCAGCAGCGATTCGCAGATGGAAATTCGGTCCATGAGGTTTTTTTTCGTTAACTCGTGTGGCACCCATACATCGAGCTTCTTTTTGTATCCAGCCTTATTCAAGTGGTTCCAAACGGTTTTTTGTGCAATCTTTAGCTCTTGGGCAATCGAAACAGTGCTTACATGACGGTCGGACTCGACAATGTCCATGATTTTATCGATATTTTCGACAATTGGCCTTCCAGTGCGTGGTGCATCTTTGACATCGAAATTACTGGAACGGAATCGACGAAACCAAAATTGCGCGTGATTGGCTGTTAGAGTATCAGGATCATAAACACTATTCACATTTTCAGCCGCCTGGCTTGCGTTTTCGCCTTTATCGAAGAAAAACTGTAAAATATAGTGTATTTTCTCTTTGCTAGTGTCCATCTTTGACGCGCGCTCAAACAAAACTGAGTCAACTAATCACAAAACTGTCAGAAAAGTTTTTTTAGTACGAAATCTCATCTTTCTAACGCCATTTAGTGGAACCCGATCGGACTTATACAACGCGAGATACAGATAACTAAAGCCATCTATTGGAAAAATAATGGATTTCTTTTTACTACACCTGATATATTGTTGCGCCCGTGCGGGAAAAAGCCGTGATGTTCATGCCGCTGAACCGATATCGATGAGAGAGTTCCTTGACAACGATGATAACAGAACAGCTGAGGGAGTCTGTGGCTAGCTATCTTGAAGTACAGATGTGAGACGCAGAAATTATAGATTAAAGAATTATTCTTGTTAAAGGTTCGAGCGAATTGCTCTGTGTAAAGTAAAATTTTATATTATGTATTTATATATGCTACGTGAAAGTTTCTAATTTATCCGAGTGCAAGTGTGAATGTTGGCGTGAGTGCAACATTTTGGGAACTCGTCCGGGATCGTAACGAGGAACGATCGGGATTGCAACGTGAATCATCACGACACGAGCCGCAAGTGAAAAATGACAACCGAATCAAGAGATTATGCGGTACCTAGCCGACGGAAGCGGGTTCGCTCAATTGAGCCGGAGGCGACGGGGACGGAGGCGGCAAGCTCCGGAACGTCGGAGATGTCAGCACTGTGTAAGATGTGCTCCAAGAGATCCGAGCAATGAGAGAGGAACGACAGAAGCTCCTTGAGTTGCGACGTTGGAGGAGGACGGAGAAGCAAGGACAAGGGGAACCCGATGAGAGGCATGGGCAGGAAAATCCAGGCCAGTGCAATTCTATCTCTTTAAAATTAAAACCTGATATTTTTGATGGAACTGGACCGTTTTATGAGTATGTCGCGCAGTTTGAATTAATTGCGCGGGCAAATGCGTGGTCGGAAAGAAAAAAAGCATTAGTTTTCGCGGCTAATCTTAGAGAAAAGGCGCGTTCGGTTCTTAATGATGTAGGTGAAAATTTAAGTTATGAGGAAATGAAATCGAAATTAGAATTACGATTCGGGGAACAATTTTGTTTTCAAAATTATTATCAACTAACTAATAGGAAAATGAAATTCGGTGAAGATTACGCTACATTTGGGTGTGAGTTGGAAAGATTAACTCGTTTAGTTTATCCCGAATGTTCGTTTGAGGTGCGGGATAAAATTGCTTGTGCGCAATTCATTGCGGGAATGCCTGAGGGGTTTGTGAAACGCACTTTACAATTAGAGGGAATAATTCCTTTAAATTTAGCAATAGATCGGGCGAAGATAGTGCGAACAATTTCGGGAGAGGATTTTTCGCAAAAACGACGAGAGAATGGGGAAATGCTTTCGGGAACACGAAAATTGCAGTATGAAAATTCGAAGGGGGAAAAGTATTTTCAAGAAGAGAAAAGGGAAATTCTCTCAGAGGGAAGACACAAAATAGAGAATGTTGGCAATGCAGGAATATAGGACATTTTCATGCGGACTGTCCAACTTTTGTAAATCAGCGCCCAAGATAGAAATTGCCGAATGGAACGAGGTCGATTTGGCAAATGCAAGTAAAACCCCGATTAAAAATAAATTTAGATTTAGTCGTGCAACAGATAATTTTTGTTTTTCAGGAAAGATAGATGGAAGGCCTTGTAGATTTAAAGTAGATATGGATGTAGGTTCGGATGTTTCAATTATTAGCAGAAGACTTGTAGAACCTTTGAGAAAAGTGATTAAAATGGAAAATGATTATTTTTCTTATCCTATGGGTGAGATAGTTCCTATTCAAAGTAAGGTGGTTGTTACCGTGGAATTAGGAAAATTTGTATCGACTCTTCTGATGTTCGTTGCTGATATTAATGATGAATGTATTCTTGGGGCGGATTTTCTTTCAGCGACGGATGCTGAATCAAGTCTGAAGTCTGGGCTGGGAATTCAGACATTAAATGAATCTAGGGAAGAGTTTTATTGTTCGCGTGTGAATTTTGTGACGCAAGTTCCTGATTTTCTTTTGGAATTGTTTGAACGTGATTCAAAGAATTTAGAATTTGAGCAAAAAGTAAAATTTGCTAAACTATTAACTGAATTTCAAGATATATTTTCTGAAAAAATTGTTGCAGGGGATTGTAAGATGGTGGAACATAAGATTGAATCGTCGGATCCTCGCCCGATTAAGCAGTTTCCTCGTCGTATTCCTCTTCAATATCGTTCAGAGGTTGATGGAATTATTAAAGAGATGCTAGAAAAAGGAGTGATTGAGAAGTCACGGAGTCCTTGGGTTTCTCCTGCTGTGATGGTGAAAAAAAAAATGGAACTTTACGATTTTGTGTCGATTATAGGAAGTTGAATGCTGTAACAATTAAGGATTCATATCCGATACCACATATTGATGATACCCTGGATCGATTAGCGGGAAACGTTTGGTTTTCTACGTTGGATTTGAAAAGTGGGTATTGGCAAGTGAAAATTCGTTCGGAGGATAAAAAAAAAGCGTTTTCTATCGGTAAAGGTTTATAGCAATTTACTATTTTACCTTTTGGACTTTGCAATGCGCCAGCGACTTTCGAACGATTGATGGAGCAAGTTTTAGGGGAGTTGTTGTTCAAGATTTGTTTAGTATATTTAGATGATGTTATTATTTTTAGCAAAACATTTGAGGAAATGATTCAAAATTTAAGGGCTATATTTTTGTTTTCGGGATGCTGGATTGAGTTTGAATCCGAAGAAGTGTTCTCTTTTAGGTAAAACTGTTAAATATTTGGGCCATATTATCTCTGAGAAGAGAGTGACGACTGATCCGGAGAAAATTGATGCAGTCAGGGAATGGCCAGTTCCTCGAACAAAAAAGCAACTTCGTAGTTTTTTAGGATTTTGCTCATATTATCGAAAATTTATTAGGGGATTTTCTTTAACGGCAAAACCTCTATATTCGTTGACAGAGAATCTTTCTAAATTCTCGTGGACAGAGCAGTGCCAAGAGTCTTTTGAGAAATTAAAGAAAAATTTAATTTCTTCTCCGATATTAACTTTTCCTTCGGAGCAAGGGATGTTTATTTTAGATACGGATGCTTCGGATCATAGAATTGGAGCAGTTTTGTCTCAGGTTCAGGGAGAATCTGAGAAAGTGATTGCTTATTTTAGTCGAGTTTTGAATAAAGCTGAAAGGAATTATTGTGTCACACGTCGAGAGTTATTGACAGTGGTGGATTCAATGAAGTTTTTTCATCATTATTTATATGGAAGAAAATTTGTTATTCGAACAGATCATATTTCTTTGAGATGGTTAATGTCGTTTAAAAATCTTGAAGGACAATTAGCTCGTTGGTTTCGAAATTTGGTATCGAAAGGGTAATTTATATCGGAACGCTGATGGACTCTCACGTCGACCGTGTGAATTGCTTTCTTGTAATTATTGTAGAAAAATTTAATATAAAGAATTAGAAAACAAAGCTGGAATGGTTAATCGAATTGTTTTAGGAGGAAAGCAGGAGAATTGGAGAGAGGTTCAATTGAAAGATGAAGTTGTCTCTATTTTTCTTCTAGGAAAGGAACAAGATCGACGTCCAACTTGGCAGGAGGCAATCTTGAAGGGTCCTTCTGCAAGAGTTTATTGGAATCACTGGGATGCCTTGTTGGTTCAAGAAGGAATTCTTTATAAAAGATGGGAGTCACCATAATTAAATAACATGTTTTACAGATTATTGTTCCTAAAGAAAAGATTAATGTTATAATGGGAGAGGCTCATGATTCTCCTTCAGGGAGACATTTTGGTGTGAATAGGACGTTAGCTAAAATTCGTCAAGGTTTTTATTGGGCTACTTGTAAGAGGGATGTAGAAGATTGGTGCAGGACTTGTAAAATTTGTGTTGTTAGGGTAGATCCTTCTGATAAAGGGAAATCTCCTTTACAGATTTACAATGTTGATACTCGTTTGATAGATTGCAAATGGATATATTAAGTCCTTTTTCTTATAATTCTTCAGGAAATAGGTATCTTCTTGCCATAGTTGATTGTTTTTCAAAGTGGGTAGAGGCGTTTCCACTTGAGAATATTAGAGCTTCTTCAGTAGCTGAAGAAGTTTTTGTTAGTCAAATAGTTTCTCGTCATGGGGTTCCCTTAAAAATTCATACTGATCAAGGGAAATGTTTTGAATCAAAACTTTTCCAGGAACTTGCTCAATTACTGGGAATGAAGAAAACAAGAACAACTGCTTTACATTCGCAATCAGATGGGCAAGTAGAACGGCAATATAGAACAATTTTGGATTATTTGGCAAAATTCATTTCTGTTCATCAGAAGGATTGGGATCGTTGGATTTCAATGTGTCTCTTGGCCTATCCTTCTTCTAAACATGAAACCATGGAATTTACTCCAGCAGAACTTTACTTTGCTCGGAATCTTCGTATTCCTCTTGATCTTTTACGAGGAACTTCTCCTGATGAGGAGCAATTTTCATCTGAGAAGTCTTGTTTTTAAACTGAGAAAGAGGTTGGATTCAATTCATGAGACAGCTCGTAACTCTTTGTTTATTAAATCAGAAAAGATGAAATCTTCGTATGATAAGAAGGCAAAGGATGTTGTTTTTTCAATAGGACAGAAAGTTTGGTTATTTAATCCTCGTCGTATAAAAGGAAAACTTCTAAACTTCAAAGGAATTGGGAGGGTCCTTATAAAGTAATTAAGAAATTGAGTGAGGTAGTGTACTGTATTCAATTATCTCCAAAGCATAAGAAAAAAATAATTCATGCGGATAGGTTAGCGTCTTTCCGAGAAAGAGAGTCAGGAAAATGATTAGGGAAAATTTACATCCGCGAACCTTTAAATGTAAGTTTATTCTGGTCAGGTATGCATTCTTTTGTTCTTTTTCAGGAAAGAATGTCGCTGACAATTAGGTTCGAAAAATGTTGCACTCACGCCAACATTCACACTTGCACACGGATAAATTAGAAACTCTCACGTAACAAATATAAAACTTTACTTTACACAGAGCAACTCGCTCGAACCTTTAACAAGAATAATTCTTTAATCTATAATTTCTGCACCTCACATCTGTACTTCAAGATAGCTAGCCACAGAACCTCTCAGCTGTTCTGTTATCATCGTTGTCAAGGAACTCTCTCATCGATATCGGTTCAGCGGCATGAACATCACGGCTTTTTCCCGCACGGGCGCAACAATATATATGTAACATATATTGCTGGATTATTTATGAATTCCATAGTTTAACGTAAAATCCTGATATAGGTGACAGCATATCAAGTCAGTACTCAGATGAAAATAACAGATTAAAGTCAATCGTGTGAACTGGCTATATTTATGATGGTAATACTTATCTCCTCTTATTCTGACGATTTCGTCATGTGCTAAAATCTTAGTATATTTTTGTCTTTTTGTAATTAAATAATATTGTGGAGTATTATTTTTTATAATTTTGTATTATTTTTCATTGGCTACTTCTCGGGAGAAGCGCAAGAAGCAAGCAATAAGATTTTTAGAAAATCTCGTGCCCAACATAGCAGAATGCAGTCGCGACGAACTACTAATGGAGATATTATGCAGTATCCTCTAGTATCATCAGATCTGGTAATTACATGGTGGACTTGAAGTTTTGCCCATCGTCGGCTGTGAGACGTCGAGAATTTGCTCGCGCGAACCAGCATCAAAGTCGAGCGCTCTGATTACGCTTTCGACAAAAAAATATTCGTTTTTCGTATAAAAACGGGTCGCATGTCAACAAGAAGCAACAGATACAATCAAAATGTCGGTAAAATATTAGCGATGATCGCGAGGAAATATCCAAATAATTGTGGAACGCAAATAGGCGTATATGTTCAGGTTGTTTCATCCTAAATTCCTATAGCAGATCTCTAAAGTCTAACTTTACCCCTAGATTTCAGAGACGGCTTCAAATATGGAAAAATGTTTCAAACAAAAGTTATATGGCTTAAAGGGGGACATAAGATAGCGATAGCGTTTTGTTTACAAATGGTGCCATTTTTTAAATATTTTTTAAATATTCACTGATCATTAATTTTCTTAAACAAAAATCCCAATTTTTTATTATATTGTCTTTTTCTACCAATTAATTTGAACAACTTTTGTCTGAAATATTTTTTTATTTGCCTAATATTTTTTGAGGTATTTAAGGAAAACTTTTTCAACATTTAATTTACGATATCTTGCTAATCATTTGTCGAAAGAAAAAGTAGTACTAGACTTTTTTATTCCATTTGACGTAAAAAATATATTGTTACAATAGCGCTTTGACTTTTGTTAATTTAATAATTTCGGAATTTCCAAAAGTTGATAAGTTAATAAAAATTTGGACGCTATTGTAGCAATATATTCTAAAGACTAAATAGAGTAAAAAAGTCTAATATCACTTTTTCTTACGACAAATTGCTAGCGAGATATCGTAAGTTAAATGTTGAAGAAATTTTCTTTAAATATCTTAACACTTTGCTAACCGCGTGAGCCATAGCTAACTCAACGCTTTCTACCGCGCATTTTCTCAAGTTGCTAAGAGAAAGATAGGAGATCTCCCCCAGTTGATCATGGAGCGACTTACTTCGAAGTAGGGAGATTTCCCCACTCGGTCGGCAAAGTGCCCTGTGACGGCGGAGCATCCTGTACGAACGTATGTGCGCTTTGGTTCACGTAACCGGCCGCAATGTTATTTTGCTCATGGACGAAGTGGATGGCTTGGTGAAGAATCGCAGCGGTAGCAGCGGCGCATCGCCTATCAACAGCGGCGATTATAGCTTGCTCACGCGGTTTCTCACGATACTAGAGTCCAACGACGGTACGGATAACTACGGCGTGTTCAGCGTGTTTACAACGAATCGATTGGACAATTTGGACGACGCCTATCGACGGCGACCTATCGAAACGATAACTTTTACGACTACGATAACGAGGCCTCCACTGTCGCCAGGACACGGTCGGTCATGACACCAGTCGAGTACTTGCTCTCGATATTACGATTGCAACAACGGCCACATTTTGAGTATCTCGAAGTTATTCGTCGGAATAACTTTTTTGACCTGGAAGTGTGCGACGTTGCAGAGCTCGTTACTTGTTACACGACTTTACATATATATTGAAAATAAATGAATAAAGATAAATACAGCAGTCCAAATTAGTTGAGTTTACTTTCTGCGTACAATGTATTCCATATGTCTCGTCCTAACGCCGCGTATTGTCGTCGTCGCCCAAATATTCGTTGTATTTGTGTGGCGGCGTGATCGGTTTGTACCGTGAAGCTAAATTAACGATATCCGCAACGCTGAGAGGTGGCATGTCTAGAACAATTTCTCTGTTCGTTCCATTACGCGTTTGATCGATACCGCCGCCGCCACCACCATCCTGTCCACCGTCGTTGCTAGAAATTCGGAGATAAAATTCGCGCTCTGATACACCAATGCGTTGCAAGTAAATTCTCATGCGCTCGGGTTTTACAAATTCGCGTTTGAAGCGAGCGAAGTCGCCAGGTACCCAACATTTGAACGTGTCCATGGCCGCGGTGCTGTGCGAAATGTCATCGACGTTGTCCATCGAATCCGCCAGAAAGTGACCGGCCAAAGTGGCCAAAGACGTACGACTCGTGACATATCCGAAAAAGAGGTGCATCGCCGTCGAAATGCGTCGTCCAAATTGTCCAATCGATTCGTTGTAAACACGCTGAACACGCCGTAATTATCCGTACCGTCGTTGGACTCTAGTATCGTGAGAAACCGCGTGAGCAAGCTATAATCGCCGCTGTTGATAGGCGATGCGCCGCTGCTACCGCTGCGATTCTTCACCAAGCCATCCACTTCGTCCATGAGCAAAATAACATTGCGGCCGGTTACGTGAACCAAAGCGCACATACGTTCGTACAGGATGCGCAAGTTCTTTTCCGTTTCGGAGCGATATGAGGAGAGAAGATCTCAGCGTTCACGAACGCCAAGTTGAGTCGCAATGTTTGCGCGACCGCGCATGCAGCCACGATTTTACCCGTACCCGGAGGACCGTACAAAATCACGTTGGCGCCGGCCTTCGTACGAGGTTTGCGCCCGTCTATTGAATTGTTGGTGTCGCGAGCGTTGCGTTTCGCGTTGGACGCGCTACTGTCAAAATCAAAGTACGCATTCACGATGAGACGATGTTGTTCCTCGTACCCCGGCAAGTCGTCGAGAGAAATTGAGAGACTTTCATACGGAATGTATTCATACAGTCCACGTGTATCCGTACGCGGATCCACGTCATCGCCGCCGCTGTCACCTACGTCGACGTTGTTGCGAGCATTTTCCAACCGGCGTCGCGCGGTGGCCAAGTCGCGTTCCAGATTTCGCTGTTCATAGGTATAGTTAGTGAGGTCGCCAAATCCGCTCAATTGCATCGAACGCAACAAGAGAGCCTGTATAGTTTGCGCTACCGTTTTGCACCTGAGAAACATACGGTCGCTCGCCTGCAAATGGTCCTCGTACAGGTCCAAAAATCGTGCTACTTTGGCACCAAGGCGAACGTGGCCGTCCGCTGCCGCTCCGTTCGTTGTTGCTGCTCTCGAGATGCTCGATCTTTACAGCTTCGTCATTGTACTCGCGAACGAAACGCTGCAAGTCGCGCGTGTATTCTCGATCGCGTTGCATATTCGTCGTTGACCGTATCGCCGTCGCCATTTTGATACTTATACCGATCGTTGTTCAAATTGCGCGCGCGTGACGCTGACTCGTCTCGGTGGATTCATTTTTTTTCGTCGATCACTACATGAGACGTAAGATGGTGGATCTTATGTTGAACCAGAGAACCGAACGCGCGACTAAGCATTCACCGGATAAGTGTCCGAATTCGGCGTCTGATTTCGGCGTTCCATGGATCCTATTCTTCGTATACGTTCACCAAGATACGTCAACGTGTACGAAAAATAAGATCCATAAAACGAATCACGATCGATTCTTATTTCGAAACTGTGAGCGTCCTACACATATATTACAGGACGTGTAACGTCCTGCGACGTGCTCTCCACCATATCATTTTTTCGCCTCTACATCAAAAGGCCAGCAAGAAATATAAGTAGATCCAACCATCAATAGCATTTGTTACTATTAAAAATTATCGATAAAACTTCATATCTTTTAAAATTATAATAATTTTAGAAAATCGCGCAGTACGATTTAAGGCTCTTTCAAAATATTACAAATTATGTCCTAATAAAATTTCTGTAAGATCAATAGTTTAGAAGTTACGGCCATCTGAATGTCTCGACCAATCAGGAAAAAGCTTGTTTTTCTCAGTAACTATAAGGCTTAGAAGAAAAATCTTAATTGCTAACAATAGCATCAAAAGACCTCTATTTAACGACCATATTAACATTTTGAAAAACATTAACAATTAATAGAAAACCAACAATGTTACTTACCAATAGACTTCAGAAAATTCTAAAATTCATACACAGGAACTATTGAGACGCCAGTAATGCGTAACTTCCGTTAAAATTAAGAAAAGTCAATTTAAAATATTTTCAACACCTACATACCTAGAGAACATCTTAGTGAAACACAAGCAAATGTCAAAACCTCAGAATATTAATTATAAAAGGAAATAATGCCAAACGATAACAATTAATTCTTGCCCACAGACAGAGAATCCTTTAGATAGTACATTCTCAAAATTTGGTAATTTTTACTTAAAAATTAATAAAACTCATTTATTTAAGTTCAAGGGTTGCTTAAATACTTTACTTAGCTAGGAAACTCACCATTTTAGCCTTGGTTACGTTTAAATACTTTATTTAATTTAAGCCTTCTGTTCACGTTCAAGCTCCTTTTAAATACTGCACACTTTTAAAATTTGTTCGTACAGTACAACGGCTCGAACCCATCACTAATAATAAAAATTAATTGTTCATCGAATCTTCTATTACCATAAGCTTCTATAAGGTCCAAAAGCCGGTAATTTATACATAGGAACCGTTTATAACAATTGTTAATTAATTACCGACGCCAATAATAACGAAACCTACCCAAGGGGTCCACCTTATCGATACACGTAAGTAGAGAGCTCTATGCTAGAAAATAACCTTACCACTTAATATTAATATAACGGCTGCAATAATTAAGATCCCTGCAAAAGGGGAAACCTTCTTTTTCCACCAATAATGTATTAATTTTCTATACTTACGTATACCATTATTGTTAACACTATGCATCCATTGTAATACTTTGGCAACAAAATCCTTTTGACTATTAACAATTATCCTTTATTATCATAAATGAATGCATATTGTCCATATTAATATTATAAATAATTAATTAATTTTATAATGCTATACTACTTATAAGTTAATCATTAGCATAACCTATAAGTCAGGAGAACCACACATATATAATACTAACCATTTTTATTATAATATTATAAAATTATAAGGCATGAATAATTACGCGCACATATAAATTAATAAGTCAGACTGGCGACAGGAAGTCTCAAAGATAAGGCACGCACGCAGCCGGGCCACCGAGGATGCTCTGGAATCCCCGAGTAACCCGAGCCCATATCAAGTAACATAGGGCATCCTGTTGATCACGACTCCTTATCACATCTAGCGACGCGCCGAGATGTCTCGACGCCTCGTCAGTATCACGCCACTCAGTCCCACTCTGAAAAACCTTGAACGCTCCTACTCCAAATCCCTCTCATATAATCCCATTACTCCTACCATATAGCCTACCCCACTTTCGAGTTCCATTGTCCGGACCGAACGAGGCCCCGGCAGCAGCTCCCGCCGTAGAGTCGACATCTGAAGTTCATACAGTACAGACGTGCCTCTTAGGAGTGCCTCCAAGACATCATTGTTAATTTGACGCAAAGAGGAAAAGTGTCTCTGAGCGATCGTGCCACCACGGACAACGGTCGTCTCGCATAAAAGCCTTTTCCTAAGCTCCTTCAGAGCCTTTGCCTTGTGCTATTCAAAATCTGGAAGATTTCTTAGGAAACTTGCCAGAAAATCTACGGTGTTTTATAATACTCAAAGTTGTGCGGATAAGTCGACTCCCCGCTCGAGTTGTGCCGTGGCTAGAGTGGTCCCCACAGTATTGAGAGTATTCTGGAATAAAAAGCCTGTGCTTTGAGATTTCTCTGCAAAGGTCTAAGCCACTGAAATAAATAGTAAGTACTTAATATTTTAATACACAACAATCACATACACCGCGTTTCGCGCAAGTGAAATACAATCGCGATTTAAGCCTTAGGAACATTATTACGCGAGTGAACCAGTGACGTTTCATTATACGCCAAGTCGAATTATTTAACAGATACAATAGTGTCACGCTGAAAATTTCGTTCATGTCGGTTCATAACTGCCTTACATATGAATCATTCGTTATAATCTGAACAGTGTATTATCTACGTTTTAGTTTGTCAAACCGCTCTTAGAATTTCGTTCCGATGTCCTTAGGATACGCTATACAAGCTAGGATATATATATATAGAGAGATAGAGAGACAATTTTCAAATTTTTCTTTTAACTAAATCGTGATTACGAAACCCCAGTGTCTGTCAACTCAGTGAACTACGTTCACACACTTATTATTCCCTTTCCATTCCTCCTTGCAGGCGCATGGCAACGAAGCACAGGGCCACACGCGCACGGCATCGGTGCCAAGCACAGGGCCGTATTAGTATAGTCAGAATCCTTATCAGCAGTGGCATCCCACCACTCTGGCATCGTCTCTAGGCAGACTCCTTACGCCGGAGACTCTGCTTTTGAAAATCTGCCTACTCCCACCTCCTAGCCCTTCACCTCGTTAATAGACACTGAATAAAATAAGAATTACAATTATCTCGTAACAAAGCCTTATAGAGACGTCTCACCAGCTACTTTAATTATAAGACATTTATATGCCTTTATAATTTCTTGTATAATTATGTACTTGATATAATATTCCCACTGTTTCCACTGTAACCTGCACTTGCACATATAAAATATACCGTGCTCTGCTATTACAATCATCTATAAAGACTATTCTATATTAAACAATTAAGTTACTAAGGTTTCAGATTAATAATACTTTTACAATCTCATTGTTTATTTAGACGAATGTATATTCTTAATAACAATAAGATCTTGACATTATCTACTATAAAAGCTAGAATAATATAAATCATTTTCATCAAGTGCATCCTTCCCCACCCACATATATATATGTATACGCATTTATTGTATTGTAATTGATTTTATTATGTATGTATAGACGTGTGCCATTGCATCGGCATATGCCTTAAATACCTCACTGTATTACTTGCTATTGTGTAATTCCATTAAAATCACCGATTCTCGTGTACAGCGAACATATGCCATTGTATCGGCATATAATCCTTCAATATTTTCTACTAAACATTTTAATTTTATGCTGCATCCTTGTTTTATCGGCAGCCTTTTTCCTCTTATTCGAGCATTTTCTTGAAAGGAAGATTTTAAGCATTCATAAATCTTTGTCCTTTTTATTCAGTTACTTAAATACGGTGGTGCCTTAACATCTCTTGCCAGAGGGGTTTAGAGTTCATTAACCACTAAATCTGAATCATTATTAAGCATAGATCTTGCCCACCTTTAGGGAAGCGCCTTACTGAAGCTACCCGCCTCTATTCTTGTCCAGACTGAGGAGCGCCTCATGGGTGCAACTCGGCTCAAGCATCCTATCCATCCCGTCCAACTCATAAGACTCTTTTCCCACCAAGATCAGAAAATTTTACTTGCGAATTAATAACCTGTACAGTGCTTAGCATCCTTCAATCTCAGGGGCGCAGCTGACAGCCGCCACCCGCCTCAATTATCCTTCGCCTACAACCCGCATAACCTAACCTTGCCGAAGCATTGGTAGTAAGCATTAATTATTAGTACTTTTATAGTACTCTGGCAACGGATAGCTAAGTCATAAGAGTCCTATTCACTCAATAATTAACTTTATCTATTACTATTTTAACTTATTCGACCAAAAATGTTATTCTTAAACTCAATCCGTTAGATGCCAAACAAACACCGCGGGGGTGCTAAGCAAAAGGCACGGCAGTTGCGAAAGGAGACCTGCCGTCGAGCTGCCATATTATCCCTACGTATGGACCCCACTAAACTAAGGATCATACACGACGTCACGGGACGCGAACTGATTCCCTCATCATATGTCAAATTTTTATTGCAAAATCGTCTCATTAGCACTTTTAGACTCTCTCCACACCACACACACTATACCCCGAAACGTTTTATACCAGGGATAACACCATCACAAACACCTTCTACAACACGCTCGCGTAAAACTCGGTCCAATTATAGGCACACTATTACAGAAACACTCGATATAGAAGTCATCGATTTAACGCGACGACGAGTTTAATAACAAAAAGGCAACATATATTTATCAGTTAGAGTCTTACTCCACTACTGAACCGCCTCGTACACTACCATTATATTATATTATTTGTATCACACCAATATTATTTGTATCACACCAGTAAATCAGCCTAAATATATATTAAAAATGTTTCTTTCTGAAGACCCTTTGTAACCTTTCACCTCTCACCTACTTTGTAAGAATAAATTCATATTTCTTTCTCTCATCTGATTACTTTCTTCCTCACCTAGCCTTAGATTAGTTCCATAAAATAACCATTATTATTATACTACCTACAATCACCATACTTCCCTCTTTCACCGTCTGTCCGGAAAAGCTCTCGGCATCCCAGGCAGTGCCGGTGTAAGCAGGTAGGCCTAAATAAATAGAGAGCAGGCAGATCACGATCCCTAGGGAGACGAGAGACGTTACATAACAACAACAACTTTTGGTGGCATCGGTGAGATAGGCCAAAATTTCCGGAATACGGGGGAACATTTTACGCCTTTACACAACCTCTTAGGAGCATCTTCTTGTTTATCGTAGTCCCTAACCTTATCTCTAGAATAGGTTGATAACATTTTGTATATACTTAGAACATTCTTCTTTTAGGAGTTAAAATTTTCTTCCAACCCTCGTACACTTAGGTGAAACTCGTGGGGTTTCTCGAACTCTTAGGAGCATTTCCTTAACATAATATAGTTCGTAGTTTCATTTCGCAATGGCATACGCGTTCAAATAAATCCTTGTCCGGGACGGACAAGTCGCAATCAGAATCAGAGGAATAGGGACAGGCCCTGACCGCGATCGAGGTAGACATTCTTACCAAACGCATGGGCGAAAAGGAGGAAATTATACGCGAACAAAGCGAAGCCCTTCAAGCGCAACAGCTAGATTTAGAAAGACGACAAGCAGAAATTGAAGCACGGGAATCGACACACTTAAGCTCTCCTACCGACATATTAAATTTAGTCAAACTAGTAGAAATCATGCAACGGGATTTAGCGAGTCTCAGAGAAATACCCTCACACATACAACATTTAGATAGGCAAGTAGCTTCCTTGCAAAGCCAACGCGAACACATTAATGCACGCACTCCACAAGTAAGTCCTCGACAGGCATCTCCGCGTCATCTCGAACCAACCATATGCCCTCCTCCTCCAAATTCACCTATCGATGCTCCATTTATTCGTTTGAAAGATATAGCTGATTCAATTCCTAGGTATGATGGACAACGGATGTCCGTATTCCAATTTTGTAAAACATGCGAGAGAGCACTCGATTTAATACCCGTGTCACACGAACCTTACCTATGTCAACTAATTTTAAGTAAGCTGCAAGGACACGCATACACTGCTGTGGAAGGCTCACGTTATGATAGCGTCGCGGAATTATTGCAAAAATTAAAATTAATATTCGGGCCAAATAAGTCTCTCAATCAATATAGAGGCGAATTAGGCAATGCATACGTGAAGCATCAAGAATCAATTTTTGATTATATCGCGCGGATGAAAGAATTACGCACAGTCATTTTAGACTGTGAATTAGTACAAAACCGACACTTAGACAGATGGATAATCGACACTGTAGACAGGGACACATTAGAAAGTTTTGTCAATGGCCTACCATCCGATTTACTAATTAGGGTTAAACTCGAGGGATACGAAGGCTTAGAGGAGGCCTTTACTAAAGCCATACAATTATCTAAAACACTAGAGACTGAGACAAGTAGGTGCAAATCTTCTTTTCCAAATCGACCACTTCCTTTAGCGCGACAGGACACAAATCCTTTCAATTCGAGCCCTCAATTTAATCCCTCCTATCAAAACAATCAACTTCGCCAAATACTGCAACGATCGCCAATCCCCTTCGTGAAACCTCTGATTCCAGGGCAACTAGGTCCCAATGCCCCTTTACTTATTTTATGTCGTTATTGCAAAGCCCCCGGACACAATGTCCGAGTGCCGTAAACTAGCTTATAGGCGGTCATTAGAAAATACAAGCACTCCCGCGCAAGCCGTCGCTCCGGAAAACGCGACACGTGTCCCGGTCCAGAGCGATGCTCGCCGCGACACGGAACAGACCGGGCGTCCTATTCAAAAGTTAGTTCAATTTCAGGAGGCACTCGGAGCCTCCAACGCATAAATTTAAATACGATCTCAGGAGACGTTCCGAACGTCATGCTTTCGTCGCCGAATCTTAACAAAACTGCTCTTTTTATGATCGACTCAGGATCCGCCGTGAACTTAATTCGACGCAATCTTTTAGACCCTGGCGTGCACGTAAATAGCGACATACAATTGACTCTACAAGGCATCTCACCTAAACCGATAATTACCATGGGATGTCTACAAATTACAATTCTCGGGAAACTTACTAACTTCCACGTGCTGCCAGATGAATTTCCTTTTAGAGAACACGGAATCTTAGGAAACGAGTTCGTTAAACAACACAACGCAAGCATCGATTATCACAATAAACGCGTTCGGTGCGAACAAATTAGCGTATCTTTCATAGAAGAAGAATCCCTTGTGATACAACCACGTACCGTCGCTCCTTTCCACGTCATTATTTCTAACCCTGAGAATTCCAGTGGTTATATTCCTCTCCTGAACCTTGCACAGGGAGTTTACTTAGGAAACGCCCTTATTTCTAATTCTAATGGCAAAGGCCATCTTCCTATATTCAACACTACAGAATACAGATACACTATTCCAATTCCGGTAACGGAACTTCAAGATTACGGTACACCGGATATCGCGGAAAGCTCTCACCTAAGTATAGATTCGTTCCACGATGCAGAAGCCACAGGTCCTCTTGGTGCCGTACATCAGGTTGCTAATTCCGATCTCGTTTCTTCTACTCCTTTAGACACTCCGGATACGCAATCGAGCGAACGTTTATGCACGTCACCCGGCTGCGGTGCCGATGATATTTTAGAATGTCACACGGCCTCAGGTCCTCTTAAACGCACACATACACCGGATACCACGGAAAGGTCATACTCAGGTATTGACACGATCCGCGGTGCTGACGCCTCTTGCAAACAGGCGAATGCTACAGGTCCTCTAGAACACACATCCTCACAAGTTAAACACTTCAAATCTCGTTTTAATTTCGTTTTAATTTCGAATCAAATAGACACAACGGATACACAGTCAGAACCTTGCTTAGGAACGGTAAATGTCTGTGGTACCGGCGATACCTTAGGGTATCCTCGGTCTCTGGTCCTCTGTCTCATGCACACCGCTCACTCAATTCCAATTCCTGTAATAATTATTCTCAATGTTTATCGGATACGCACGCGACTAGTAACTTAAGTACAATCGTTGGCGGTGCTGTAGATGCACTAGAGTCTGATACAGTCGCTGGTCCTCTTTCATCTCGCAACGCACGAATTTTGCAATTACTACGTCTCTCTCATCTCAATCGCGAAGAAGCACGGAATATTGAAAAACTAGTATTAAACCATGCTGATAAGTTCCACATTCCCGGTGAAACCTTAGGGATCGCCAACGCCGCGCATCATTACATAGTTACAACAGACAATGCCCCGGTTCATGTAAAACAATACAAATTCCCTCCCGTCCATAAAGAAGAGGTAGACAAACAGGTGACCGATTTACTGAAGAATAATATTATCGAATATTCTACTTCTCCTTATAACTCTCCCTTGTGGATAGTTCCTAAGAAACCAAATTCGAATGGAAATAAACGATGGCGCATGGTAATAGACTATCGCCTGTTAAACGAAAAAACTATAGGAGATGCTTATCCTCTTCCGAATATTACTGATATTTTAGATCAATTCGGTAGTGCAAAATACTTCTCTGTTCTTGATTTAGCGTCAGGTTTCCACCAAATCCCTATGTCTTCTGAAGACGCTCCCAAAACCGCCTTCTCTACTCCTTACGGGCACTATCAATTTAAGAGAATGCCATTCGGTCTCAAGAACGCGCCTTTCAACGGCTGATGGACAATGTACTATCAGGCCTTCAAGGCAACGAATTATTTGTTTATATGGACGACATTGTTATTTATGCTAATTCCTTGCATGAACACGAAATCAAATTCAATAAACTAATGAGTAGATTGCAAAAGGCAAATTTGAAACTACAACCTGACAAATGCGAATTTCTACGTCGAGATGTAGCATACATAGGCCACATAATAGGATCCGACGGTGTTCGACCGGATCCGGAAAAGATAAAATCTATAAAAGAATTCCCTAACCCGCACTCAAAAGCAAATTAAGCAATTTCTCGGATTGGCCGGATACTATCGATGATTTATACCTGATTTCTCGAAAACTGCTAAACCTTTAACGGATTTATTGAAGAAAGATAGGGAATATATATGGCGTCCAATTCAACAACACGCGTTCAACGTCCTTCGAGAATCCTTGTGCTCGCATCTTATACTCCAATATCCAGATTTTACAAAACCTTTTAATCTTACAACTGATGCTTCTGGCTACGTCATCGGAGGCGTTCTTAGTCAAAGTCCTATCGGACGAGATCTTCCTATTGCTTACACTTCATGTGTCTTGAACCCCGCGGAACAAAATTATTCTACTATTGAAAAGGAATGTTTAGCCATCGTATACTGTGTTCAATATTTCAGACCCTATTTGTATGGGCAAAAATTTAAAATAGTCACCGATCATAAACCACTCATGTGGCTCCAGTCTATAAAAGATCCTTCATCCAGACTATGGAAGTGGAAAACTAAACACGCTGAATATGAATATGAAATACAGTACAAAAAAGGGACTTTGAACAGTAATGCTGATGCCCTTTCACGAAATCCTATTGTTACCACCCTACCCTTGAATTTTGACAACGAAGACTCCAATGAATCACTTTTCACATTTCCCCGGAGCGACAAAACCTTAATAAACTAATTGAAGTGTACATCCTTCATCATCTCGAGACACACCTGACTCTGTCACAATTATAGAACCACCCAGGATACATACATCCTGTTACACTACAAAACACCAACGTCATACCAGAAATTGGCACTGACGACGAATCCTTATTATCGGACCATCTGGACGACAGCTCTGACTCTAGCGAAGAAATATTTGATGCCCTCTACATACTCGCCGAAATAGGCGACGTCGTAAGAAATCCCACCTTATTAAAAGTTAAACTCACTCGAGATTCCCTGATGTCACAAAAGGACAATCACGAAGTGTTTATAAAAGGTGACGGTACACCTTCCGATAATGGCTCAAACGAATACGAGAAAACAAACAAACTGCGAAGTTATACCAATATTATCCTTGAAAGAGCTAAAGTAAACTCTATAGGGAAAAATGTTCGCATATCTTTACCAGTAAAGCTAGATGACAGAATAATGATAGAGCACGAGAACATAAAGAATTGTATTAAATCTCTTGTAGTGAACGAAATGCAACTAAAATATTTTTCTATCAGACGAACACATTTATTTAGACGCGATCCCTGGGATTATGTACAACGGCAAATTTTGAAACACTTTGAAGACACATCCTTGCGAATTACAATATGCGAAAGAGTAATACGGACACCCATGTTAGAAGATAGAGAAAATTTAATTCTGGAGAATCACGCGAGCGCTTTAGATGGACACAAAGGTGTCACCAAGACTTACAACAGGCTACGAATGTCATATTATTGGAATACAATGAAAAAGGATGTACAAGCTTTTATTCAACAATGTCGCACATGCCAACTTAAGAAACTTACTCGCGTAAAAATCAAGCAATCTATGGTCATCACCGACACTCCTGGTGCTGCCTTTGACAAAATTTCTATGGACATTATGGGTCCTTTGCCTACTACCGATACCGGTAATTCTTATATCCTTACTATCAAGACCTCCTCACTAAGTACTCTCTTGCAATACCTCTTGCTGAAACTACATCACTCACAATAGCTGACGCATTTGATAAACATTTCATTTGTATTTACGGAACGCCGCGAGCACTTCTAACCGATCAAGGTTCCAATTTCCTAACTTCCCTAATGAAAAATATTGCCAGAAAATTTGGGATACAACAATACAAAACAACCGCCTATCATCCACAATCCAACGGATCAATTGAACGATCGCATCATGTGCTGATGGAATACTTCAAAACTCAAATCACTCGCGACACCAACTGGGATGAACACTTACATTTAGCAATGTTTTCATATAATACAAGTATTCACGAAGTACTAAATATTCACCTTTTGAATTAATTTTTGGTAAAGTACCTAGGCTTCCTTCCTCTTATGTTCCTGTTGAAGATTACTCTGAGCCAACCTACACCTCTTACGTCACTGATCTTTTTAACAGACTTCAAGACACAACTAGAGGCTAGAGAAAATCTAACGAGGACAAAAGAGAAAAATAAATATAACTGTGATAGGCGCCAAAAACCTTGGAATTTTAGGGAAGGAAATTCAGTCTTTTTATTAAAAGAACCTAATAAAGGAAAACTCAGCGATCAATTCACAGGCCTTTACAAAATTATACAAATACTCCCTAATAATAATGTTGAGATACTTTATAAAAATCATTTTAGAATCGTGCATGCGGACAAACTCAAGGTCTCGCACATTGACCCGGGATGAATACTAATATATTGCATCTGTTTCAGGATGCATTGGATACGAGATAAACCTAGGTGCGCCTCAGAAAGCACCAAGGAACCGCAGCAGTTACCCAACCTCCGCATACCTGTGTGCCTTAGGGCAAAAGGATATTCTAACTCCCTCCTCAACATCATACTATGCTCATCCTGCTACTACACCGCCAATCCTATTGTTAATGACGATTATTACACATTCGCCATTTTACACGCTTTTGTTGACAGACACGAATACGAACTTGAAATATGTCACACGTGCTTCGCCCCATAACAGAGACACAGCCAATCCTAAACTGCTATTATTGCACAAAAGCTTACAATCACTTGCTAGAATTACTGCGACAACGCGGTAAAACACTCGACGATCTTGAAGACCCCATAGTTCTCCAACATTCATTACGTACCTATTGAACCATTTCACGACTAACTCCAGCTCACAAAACTAACAGAATCATAATGTGTATATGCAAAACCTTTAAACAAAAGGTACATCCCTTATTAACCTTGTTCTCGGGAATATATACAAGCCAGTGTATGACTACAGTCGCGCACACTAATTACAACGGAACCACTGTTTACAGTACACCCTGCTACTCCAATCTAAAGTTTCCACTCGGTTATTCGTATGGCACATTTCACGGTTTTGTAGAAGGCAGGCCAAATCCTCACCATTGCTCGCGTTGTCAAATACTAATCACCAAATTCAAACCTGTAACTCAATGTGCCGAATGTTCATCTAAATATTTAGAAATAATTTCCGGATTGCGCATACAAGGCTTCGATTTAAATAACCTATCTCACTTGAGTTACGATCATATAAGAAATCTTATTGTAAACTTAGTAATAATTGAAAACGGCACAGCCAGAACTATTATACATCCGCTTTCCATAGCTTAGCATTATACATATCCTACTCTACAATATATTATTTCTTTTTATACATCTTTTACATACCTATCATGTGCATTCATAGGCGGTTTACATATAAGCCACACGCGCTTATACATACATACTCTAGAATTACTATTAGTATGTGCATGACTAAACGAGGATATTCCTCCCACATTACAGGATGTTTCTATTGTGAAAAATGTCACATGGAAAATAAAAGTCCTTATGACGCAAAATTGTCTCATTTTCATGGATTTATTGACGGCAGAGGTTGTGTGGCAGCATGCCAAGTCTGGGAAAAGATAATGATCAAATTTCATCCCGTCATGGACTGCGTTAAATGTTTTACCAGCTATTTATTAGCTATAGGAAACCTACTTAACCAGAGGCATGAGCTCGCTGATATACGATTATTCGTTTTCGATGTCATACGCGATCGCTTACTAATATAGAATTATGGCCCAGCGAACGGGAATTCTTAATTAATGATGAATACATTGTAACGTCCCACGACGTGCTCTCTTCCATTATAATTTTTTCGCCTTAAAACCTGAAAGCTAACAAGAAACATGATTAATTTTAATCATCCAAAATGTTTATTCACGGTCGAAATTAAGAATGAAAGCGTATATCTTTTGAGACTATAACAATTTGACCAAATCGATGAACGCAATCGAAAGGCCTTTTAAAATGCTACTAATATTGACGGAAATCTTCTAAATCAATAGTTTAAAAGTTATAGCCACTCAAAATTTTTAGCAATCAGAGGAGATTCGATATATCTCAGTAACCATAAAACTAAGAACTACGATTCAAACTTCTACTAGAAGTATAAAAAGCCTGCACCTAATAGCTATACTGAAAATTCATTAAGTGTTAACAATTAAGAGATATATTAAAGAACAAATAGTTTTAGTAGCAAAAAAATGACAAACCTGAAACTGGGGAACCCCAAGCCCCCACTAATATGTACAGCTTGCGACACTTTACCCACATCGAGCATCTCGTGTTACCACTTTGCATGTTATATCTGAAACAATTATATTTTGTTATAAATCAAAGTATTCACAGACCTATATTATATTTAATATATTCACACTCTTAGTCGCTTACTCACTAACTCACACTTATATGTATACACACATATATATATCAGCGTATTCATATACATCTACAGGGTGATTGGTTTGAAGTGACATATATATACATGTATCTGTCAAATTTGAAGAAGTATAAAACTTGTATTAAATTTACTTGGTAATAAGAATACATATAAATAAAAGAAGTCATATAAAGAAATGTCCTTTTTTGCAGAAAATGCGACCAACGCCAGGCCTAGGTCACAGAATTTTAAATAGAACATTAAATTTTATCTCTCTCTTTTTT
>NW_020230296.1:0-24424 GCF_003227715.2 Harpegnathos saltator
TCGTCGATATCTCCGCTTCTATTGGGAGTAGAGGGTCGTCATTGTAGTCCAAAATGTAGGGTTTTGAAAGGGCTTTAATTTGGTACCTGTCCGAAGCCTGTATCTCTAACCGTTTAGGAGATATCGAAGGTTAAAGTTTTCTAACCTTTCTCCGTCGATATCCAGCCTTCATCCGTCGATATCTCCGCTTCTATTGGGAGTAGAGGGTCGTCATTGTAGTCCAAAATGTAGGGTTTTGAAAGGGCTTTAATTTGGTACCTGTCCGAAGCCTGTATCTCTAACCGTTTAGGAGATATCGAAGGTTAAAGTTTTCTAACCTTTCTCCGTCGATATCCAGCCTTCATCCGTCGATATCTCCGCTTCTATTGGGAGTAGAGGGTCGTCATTGTAGTCCAAAATGTAGGGTTTTGAAAGGGCTTTAATTTGGTACCTGTCCGAAGCCTGTATCTCTAACCGTTTAGGAGATATCGAAGGTTAAAGTTTTCTAACCTTTCTCCGTCGATATCCAGCCTTCATCCGTCGATATCTCCGCTTCTATTGGGAGTAGAGGGTCGTCATTGTAGTCCAAAATGTAGGGTTTTGAAAGGGCTTTAATTTGGTACCTGTCCGAAGCCTGTATCTCTAACCGTTTAGGAGATATCGAAGGTTAAAGTTTTCTAACCTTTCTCCGTCGATATCCAGCCTTCATCCGTCGATATCTCCGCTTCTATTGGGAGTAGAGGGTCGTCATTGTAGTCCAAAATGTAGGGTTTTGAAAGGGCTTTAATTTGGTACCTGTCCGAAGCCTGTATCTCTAACCGTTTAGGAGATATCGAAGGTTAAAGTTTTCTAACCTTTCTCCGTCGATATCCAGCCTTCATCCGTCGATATCTCCGCTTCTATTGGGAGTAGAGGGTCGTCATTGTAGTCCAAAATGTAGGGTTTTGAAAGGGCTTTAATTTGGTACCTGTCCGAAGCCTGTATCTCTAACCGTTTAGGAGATATCGAAGGTTAAAGTTTTCTAACCTTTCTCCGTCGATATCCAGCCTTCATCCGTCGATATCTCCGCTTCTATTGGGAGTAGAGGGTCGTCATTGTAGTCCAAAATGTAGGGTTTTGAAAGGGCTTTAATTTGGTACCTGTCCGAAGCCTGTATCTCTAACCGTTTAGGAGATATCGAAGGTTAAAGTTTTCTAACCTTTCTCCGTCGATATCCAGCCTTCATCCGTCGATATCTCCGCTTCTATTGGGAGTAGAGGGTCGTCATTGTAGTCCAAAATGTAGGGTTTTGAAAGGGCTTTAATTTGGTACCTGTCCGAAGCCTGTATCTCTAACCGTTTAGGAGATATCGAAGGTTAAAGTTTTCTAACCTTTCTCCGTCGATATCCAGCCTTCATCCGTCGATATCTCCGCTTCTATTGGGAGTAGAGGGTCGTCATTGTAGTCCAAAATGTAGGGTTTTGAAAGGGCTTTAATTTGGTACCTGTCCGAAGCCTGTATCTCTAACCGTTTAGGAGATATCGAAGGTTAAAGTTTTCTAACCTTTCTCCGTCGATATCCAGCCTTCATCCGTCGATATCTCCGCTTCTATTGGGAGTAGAGGGTCGTCATTGTAGTCCAAAATGTAGGGTTTTGAAAGGGCTTTAATTTGGTACCTGTCCGAAGCCTGTATCTCTAACCGTTTAGGAGATATCGAAGGTTAAAGTTTTCTAACCTTTCTCCGTCGATATCCAGCCTTCATCGTCGATATCTCCGCTTCTATTGGGAGTAGAGGGTCGTCATTGTAGTCCAAAATGTAGGGTTTTGAAAGGGCTTTAATTTGGTACCTGTCCGAAGCCTGTATCTCTAACCGTTTAGGAGATATCGAAGGTTAAAGTTTTCTAACCTTTCTCCGTCGATATCCAGCCTTCATCCGTCGATATCTCCGCTTCTATTGGGAGTAGAGGGTCGTCATTGTAGTCCAAAATGTAGGGTTTTGAAAGGGCTTTAATTTGGTACCTGTCCGAAGCCTGTATCTCTAACCGTTTAGGAGATATCGAAGGTTAAAGTTTTCTAACCTTTCTCCGTCGATATCCAGCCTTCATCGTCGATATCTCCGCTTCTATTGGGAGTAGAGGGTCGTCATTGTAGTCCAAAATGTAGGGTTTTGAAAGGGCTTTAATTTGGTACCTGTCCGAAGCCTGTATCTCTAACCGTTTAGGAGATATCGAAGGTTAAAGTTTTCTAACCTTTCTCCGTCGATATCCAGCCTTCATCGTCGATATCTCCGCTTCTATTGGGAGTAGAGGGTCGTCATTGTAGTCCAAAATGTAGGGTTTTGAAAGGGCTTTAATTTGGTACCTGTCCGAAGCCTGTATCTCTAACCGTTTAGGAGATATCGAAGGTTAAAGTTTTCTAACCTTTCTCCGTCGATATCCAGCCTTCATCCGTCGATATCTCCGCTTCTATTGGGAGTAGAGGGTCGTCATTGTAGTCCAAAATGTAGGGTTTTGAAAGGGCTTTAATTTGGTACCTGTCCGAAGCCTGTATCTCTAACCGTTTAGGAGATATCGAAGGTTAAAGTTTTCTAACCTTTCTCCGTCGATATCCAGCCTTCATCCGTCGATATCTCCGCTTCTATTGGGAGTAGAGGGTCGTCATTGTAGTCCAAAATGTAGGGTTTTGAAAGGGCTTTAATTTGGTACCTGTCCGAAGCCTGTATCTCTAACCGTTTAGGAGATATCGAAGGTTAAAGTTTTCTAACCTTTCTCCGTCGATATCCAGCCTTCATCCGTCGATATCTCCGCTTCTATTGGGAGTAGAGGGTCGTCATTGTAGTCCAAAATGTAGGGTTTTGAAAGGGCTTTAATTTGGTACCTGTCCGAAGCCTGTATCTCTAACCGTTTAGGAGATATCGAAGGTTAAAGTTTTCTAACCTTTCTCCGTCGATATCCAGCCTTCATCCGTCGATATCTCCGCTTCTATTGGGAGTAGAGGGTCGTCATTGTAGTCCAAAATGTAGGGTTTTGAAAGGGCTTTAATTTGGTACCTGTCCGAAGCCTGTATCTCTAACCGTTTAGGAGATATCGAAGGTTAAAGTTTTCTAACCTTTCTCCGTCGATATCCAGCCTTCATCCGTCGATATCTCCGCTTCTATTGGGAGTAGAGGGTCGTCATTGTAGTCCAAAATGTAGGGTTTTGAAAGGGCTTTAATTTGGTACCTGTCCGAAGCCTGTATCTCTAACCGTTTAGGAGATATCGAAGGTTAAAGTTTTCTAACCTTTCTCCGTCGATATCCAGCCTTCATCCGTCGATATCTCCGCTTCTATTGGGAGTAGAGGGTCGTCATTGTAGTCCAAAATGTAGGGTTTTGAAAGGGCTTTAATTTGGTACCTGTCCGAAGCCTGTATCTCTAACCGTTTAGGAGATATCGAAGGTTAAAGTTTTCTAACCTTTCTCCGTCGATATCCAGCCTTCATCCGTCGATATCTCCGCTTCTATTGGGAGTAGAGGGTCGTCATTGTAGTCCAAAATGTAGGGTTTTGAAAGGGCTTTAATTTGGTACCTGTCCGAAGCCTGTATCTCTAACCGTTTAGGAGATATCGAAGGTTAAAGTTTTCTAACCTTTCTCCGTCGATATCCAGCCTTCATCCGTCGATATCTCCGCTTCTATTGGGAGTAGAGGGTCGTCATTGTAGTCCAAAATGTAGGGTTTTGAAAGGGCTTTAATTTGGTACCTGTCCGAAGCCTGTATCTCTAACCGTTTAGGAGATATCGAAGGTTAAAGTTTTCTAACCTTTCTCCGTCGATATCCAGCCTTCATCCGTCGATATCTCCGCTTCTATTGGGAGTAGAGGGTCGTCATTGTAGTCCAAAATGTAGGGTTTTGAAAGGGCTTTAATTTGGTACCTGTCCGAAGCCTGTATCTCTAACCGTTTAGGAGATATCGAAGGTTAAAGTTTTCTAACCTTTCTCCGTCGATATCCAGCCTTCATCCGTCGATATCTCCGCTTCTATTGGGAGTAGAGGGTCGTCATTGTAGTCCAAAATGTAGGGTTTTGAAAGGGCTTTAATTTGGTACCTGTCCGAAGCCTGTATCTCTAACCGTTTAGGAGATATCGAAGGTTAAAGTTTTCTAACCTTTCTCCGTCGATATCCAGCCTTCATCCGTCGATATCTCCGCTTCTATTGGGAGTAGAGGGTCGTCATTGTAGTCCAAAATGTAGGGTTTTGAAAGGGCTTTAATTTGGTACCTGTCCGAAGCCTGTATCTCTAACCGTTTAGGAGATATCGAAGGTTAAAGTTTTCTAACCTTTCTCCGTCGATATCCAGCCTTCATCCGTCGATATCTCCGCTTCTATTGGGAGTAGAGGGTCGTCATTGTAGTCCAAAATGTAGGGTTTTGAAAGGGCTTTAATTTGGTACCTGTCCGAAGCCTGTATCTCTAACCGTTTAGGAGATATCGAAGGTTAAAGTTTTCTAACCTTTCTCCGTCGATATCCAGCCTTCATCCGTCGATATCTCCGCTTCTATTGGGAGTAGAGGGTCGTCATTGTAGTCCAAAATGTAGGGTTTTGAAAGGGCTTTAATTTGGTACCTGTCCGAAGCCTGTATCTCTAACCGTTTAGGAGATATCGAAGGTTAAAGTTTTCTAACCTTTCTCCGTCGATATCCAGCCTTCATCCGTCGATATCTCCGCTTCTATTGGGAGTAGAGGGTCGTCATTGTAGTCCAAAATGTAGGGTTTTGAAAGGGCTTTAATTTGGTACCTGTCCGAAGCCTGTATCTCTAACCGTTTAGGAGATATCGAAGGTTAAAGTTTTCTAACCTTTCTCCGTCGATATCCAGCCTTCATCCGTCGATATCTCCGCTTCTATTGGGAGTAGAGGGTCGTCATTGTAGTCCAAAATGTAGGGTTTTGAAAGGGCTTTAATTTGGTACCTGTCCGAAGCCTGTATCTCTAACCGTTTAGGAGATATCGAAGGTTAAAGTTTTCTAACCTTTCTCCGTCGATATCCAGCCTTCATCCGTCGATATCTCCGCTTCTATTGGGAGTAGAGGGTCGTCATTGTAGTCCAAAATGTAGGGTTTTGAAAGGGCTTTAATTTGGTACCTGTCCGAAGCCTGTATCTCTAACCGTTTAGGAGATATCGAAGGTTAAAGTTTTCTAACCTTTCTCCGTCGATATCCAGCCTTCATCCGTCGATATCTCCGCTTCTATTGGGAGTAGAGGGTCGTCATTGTAGTCCAAAATGTAGGGTTTTGAAAGGGCTTTAATTTGGTACCTGTCCGAAGCCTGTATCTCTAACCGTTTAGGAGATATCGAAGGTTAAAGTTTTCTAACCTTTCTCCGTCGATATCCAGCCTTCATCCGTCGATATCTCCGCTTCTATTGGGAGTAGAGGGTCGTCATTGTAGTCCAAAATGTAGGGTTTTGAAAGGGCTTTAATTTGGTACCTGTCCGAAGCCTGTATCTCTAACCGTTTAGGAGATATCGAAGGTTAAAGTTTTCTAACCTTTCTCCGTCGATATCCAGCCTTCATCCGTCGATATCTCCGCTTCTATTGGGAGTAGAGGGTCGTCATTGTAGTCCAAAATGTAGGGTTTTGAAAGGGCTTTAATTTGGTACCTGTCCGAAGCCTGTATCTCTAACCGTTTAGGAGATATCGAAGGTTAAAGTTTTCTAACCTTTCTCCGTCGATATCCAGCCTTCATCCGTCGATATCTCCGCTTCTATTGGGAGTAGAGGGTCGTCATTGTAGTCCAAAATGTAGGGTTTTGAAAGGGCTTTAATTTGGTACCTGTCCGAAGCCTGTATCTCTAACCGTTTAGGAGATATCGAAGGTTAAAGTTTTCTAACCTTTCTCCGTCGATATCCAGCCTTCATCCGTCGATATCTCCGCTTCTATTGGGAGTAGAGGGTCGTCATTGTAGTCCAAAATGTAGGGTTTTGAAAGGGCTTTAATTTGGTACCTGTCCGAAGCCTGTATCTCTAACCGTTTAGGAGATATCGAAGGTTAAAGTTTTCTAACCTTTCTCCGTCGATATCCAGCCTTCATCCGTCGATATCTCCGCTTCTATTGGGAGTAGAGGGTCGTCATTGTAGTCCAAAATGTAGGGTTTTGAAAGGGCTTTAATTTGGTACCTGTCCGAAGCCTGTATCTCTAACCGTTTAGGAGATATCGAAGGTTAAAGTTTTCTAACCTTTCTCCGTCGATATCCAGCCTTCATCCGTCGATATCTCCGCTTCTATTGGGAGTAGAGGGTCGTCATTGTAGTCCAAAATGTAGGGTTTTGAAAGGGCTTTAATTTGGTACCTGTCCGAAGCCTGTATCTCTAACCGTTTAGGAGATATCGAAGGTTAAAGTTTTCTAACCTTTCTCCGTCGATATCCAGCCTTCATCCGTCGATATCTCCGCTTCTATTGGGAGTAGAGGGTCGTCATTGTAGTCCAAAATGTAGGGTTTTGAAAGGGCTTTAATTTGGTACCTGTCCGAAGCCTGTATCTCTAACCGTTTAGGAGATATCGAAGGTTAAAGTTTTCTAACCTTTCTCCGTCGATATCCAGCCTTCATCCGTCGATATCTCCGCTTCTATTGGGAGTAGAGGGTCGTCATTGTAGTCCAAAATGTAGGGTTTTGAAAGGGCTTTAATTTGGTACCTGTCCGAAGCCTGTATCTCTAACCGTTTAGGAGATATCGAAGGTTAAAGTTTTCTAACCTTTCTCCGTCGATATCCAGCCTTCATCCGTCGATATCTCCGCTTCTATTGGGAGTAGAGGGTCGTCATTGTAGTCCAAAATGTAGGGTTTTGAAAGGGCTTTAATTTGGTACCTGTCCGAAGCCTGTATCTCTAACCGTTTAGGAGATATCGAAGGTTAAAGTTTTCTAACCTTTCTCCGTCGATATCCAGCCTTCATCCGTCGATATCTCCGCTTCTATTGGGAGTAGAGGGTCGTCATTGTAGTCCAAAATGTAGGGTTTTGAAAGGGCTTTAATTTGGTACCTGTCCGAAGCCTGTATCTCTAACCGTTTAGGAGATATCGAAGGTTAAAGTTTTCTAACCTTTCTCCGTCGATATCCAGCCTTCATCCGTCGATATCTCCGCTTCTATTGGGAGTAGAGGGTCGTCATTGTAGTCCAAAATGTAGGGTTTTGAAAGGGCTTTAATTTGGTACCTGTCCGAAGCCTGTATCTCTAACCGTTTAGGAGATATCGAAGGTTAAAGTTTTCTAACCTTTCTCCGTCGATATCCAGCCTTCATCCGTCGATATCTCCGCTTCTATTGGGAGTAGAGGGTCGTCATTGTAGTCCAAAATGTAGGGTTTTGAAAGGGCTTTAATTTGGTACCTGTCCGAAGCCTGTATCTCTAACCGTTTAGGAGATATCGAAGGTTAAAGTTTTCTAACCTTTCTCCGTCGATATCCAGCCTTCATCCGTCGATATCTCCGCTTCTATTGGGAGTAGAGGGTCGTCATTGTAGTCCAAAATGTAGGGTTTTGAAAGGGCTTTAATTTGGTACCTGTCCGAAGCCTGTATCTCTAACCGTTTAGGAGATATCGAAGGTTAAAGTTTTCTAACCTTTCTCCGTCGATATCCAGCCTTCATCCGTCGATATCTCCGCTTCTATTGGGAGTAGAGGGTCGTCATTGTAGTCCAAAATGTAGGGTTTTGAAAGGGCTTTAATTTGGTACCTGTCCGAAGCCTGTATCTCTAACCGTTTAGGAGATATCGAAGGTTAAAGTTTTCTAACCTTTCTCCGTCGATATCCAGCCTTCATCCGTCGATATCTCCGCTTCTATTGGGAGTAGAGGGTCGTCATTGTAGTCCAAAATGTAGGGTTTTGAAAGGGCTTTAATTTGGTACCTGTCCGAAGCCTGTATCTCTAACCGTTTAGGAGATATCGAAGGTTAAAGTTTTCTAACCTTTCTCCGTCGATATCCAGCCTTCATCCGTCGATATCTCCGCTTCTATTGGGAGTAGAGGGTCGTCATTGTAGTCCAAAATGTAGGGTTTTGAAAGGGCTTTAATTTGGTACCTGTCCGAAGCCTGTATCTCTAACCGTTTAGGAGATATCGAAGGTTAAAGTTTTCTAACCTTTCTCCGTCGATATCCAGCCTTCATCCGTCGATATCTCCGCTTCTATTGGGAGTAGAGGGTCGTCATTGTAGTCCAAAATGTAGGGTTTTGAAAGGGCTTTAATTTGGTACCTGTCCGAAGCCTGTATCTCTAACCGTTTAGGAGATATCGAAGGTTAAAGTTTTCTAACCTTTCTCCGTCGATATCCAGCCTTCATCCGTCGATATCTCCGCTTCTATTGGGAGTAGAGGGTCGTCATTGTAGTCCAAAATGTAGGGTTTTGAAAGGGCTTTAATTTGGTACCTGTCCGAAGCCTGTATCTCTAACCGTTTAGGAGATATCGAAGGTTAAAGTTTTCTAACCTTTCTCCGTCGATATCCAGCCTTCATCCGTCGATATCTCCGCTTCTATTGGGAGTAGAGGGTCGTCATTGTAGTCCAAAATGTAGGGTTTTGAAAGGGCTTTAATTTGGTACCTGTCCGAAGCCTGTATCTCTAACCGTTTAGGAGATATCGAAGGTTAAAGTTTTCTAACCTTTCTCCGTCGATATCCAGCCTTCATCCGTCGATATCTCCGCTTCTATTGGGAGTAGAGGGTCGTCATTGTAGTCCAAAATGTAGGGTTTTGAAAGGGCTTTAATTTGGTACCTGTCCGAAGCCTGTATCTCTAACCGTTTAGGAGATATCGAAGGTTAAAGTTTTCTAACCTTTCTCCGTCGATATCCAGCCTTCATCCGTCGATATCTCCGCTTCTATTGGGAGTAGAGGGTCGTCATTGTAGTCCAAAATGTAGGGTTTTGAAAGGGCTTTAATTTGGTACCTGTCCGAAGCCTGTATCTCTAACCGTTTAGGAGATATCGAAGGTTAAAGTTTTCTAACCTTTCTCCGTCGATATCCAGCCTTCATTCGTCGATATCTCCGCTTCTATTGGGAGTAGAGGGTCGTCATTGTAGTCCAAAATGTAGGGTTTTGAAAGGGCTTTAATTTGGTACCTGTCCGAAGCCTGTATCTCTAACCGTTTAGGAGATATCGAAGGTTAAAGTTTTCTAACCTTTCTCCGTCGATATCCAGCCTTCATCCGTCGATATCTCCGCTTCTATTGGGAGTAGAGGGTCGTCATTGTAGTCCAAAATGTAGGGTTTTGAAAGGGCTTTAATTTGGTACCTGTCCGAAGCCTGTATCTCTAACCGTTTAGGAGATATCGAAGGTTAAAGTTTTCTAACCTTTCTCCGTCGATATCCAGCCTTCATCCGTCGATATCTCCGCTTCTATTGGGAGTAGAGGGTCGTCATTGTAGTCCAAAATGTAGGGTTTTGAAAGGGCTTTAATTTGGTACCTGTCCGAAGCCTGTATCTCTAACCGTTTAGGAGATATCGAAGGTTAAAGTTTTCTAACCTTTCTCCGTCGATATCCAGCCTTCATCCGTCGATATCTCCGCTTCTATTGGGAGTAGAGGGTCGTCATTGTAGTCCAAAATGTAGGGTTTTGAAAGGGCTTTAATTTGGTACCTGTCCGAAGCCTGTATCTCTAACCGTTTAGGAGATATCGAAGGTTAAAGTTTTCTAACCTTTCTCCGTCGATATCCAGCCTTCATCCGTCGATATCTCCGCTTCTATTGGGAGTAGAGGGTCGTCATTGTAGTCCAAAATGTAGGGTTTTGAAAGGGCTTTAATTTGGTACCTGTCCGAAGCCTGTATCTCTAACCGTTTAGGAGATATCGAAGGTTAAAGTTTTCTAACCTTTCTCCGTCGATATCCAGCCTTCATCCGTCGATATCTCCGCTTCTATTGGGAGTAGAGGGTCGTCATTGTAGTCCAAAATGTAGGGTTTTGAAAGGGCTTTAATTTGGTACCTGTCCGAAGCCTGTATCTCTAACCGTTTAGGAGATATCGAAGGTTAAAGTTTTCTAACCTTTCTCCGTCGATATCCAGCCTTCATCCGTCGATATCTCCGCTTCTATTGGGAGTAGAGGGTCGTCATTGTAGTCCAAAATGTAGGGTTTTGAAAGGGCTTTAATTTGGTACCTGTCCGAAGCCTGTATCTCTAACCGTTTAGGAGATATCGAAGGTTAAAGTTTTCTAACCTTTCTCCGTCGATATCCAGCCTTCATCCGTCGATATCTCCGCTTCTATTGGGAGTAGAGGGTCGTCATTGTAGTCCAAAATGTAGGGTTTTGAAAGGGCTTTAATTTGGTACCTGTCCGAAGCCTGTATCTCTAACCGTTTAGGAGATATCGAAGGTTAAAGTTTTCTAACCTTTCTCCGTCGATATCCAGCCTTCATCCGTCGATATCTCCGCTTCTATTGGGAGTAGAGGGTCGTCATTGTAGTCCAAAATGTAGGGTTTTGAAAGGGCTTTAATTTGGTACCTGTCCGAAGCCTGTATCTCTAACCGTTTAGGAGATATCGAAGGTTAAAGTTTTCTAACCTTTCTCCGTCGATATCCAGCCTTCATCCGTCGATATCTCCGCTTCTATTGGGAGTAGAGGGTCGTCATTGTAGTCCAAAATGTAGGGTTTTGAAAGGGCTTTAATTTGGTACCTGTCCGAAGCCTGTATCTCTAACCGTTTAGGAGATATCGAAGGTTAAAGTTTTCTAACCTTTCTCCGTCGATATCCAGCCTTCATCCGTCGATATCTCCGCTTCTATTGGGAGTAGAGGGTCGTCATTGTAGTCCAAAATGTAGGGTTTTGAAAGGGCTTTAATTTGGTACCTGTCCGAAGCCTGTATCTCTAACCGTTTAGGAGATATCGAAGGTTAAAGTTTTCTAACCTTTCTCCGTCGATATCCAGCCTTCATCCGTCGATATCTCCGCTTCTATTGGGAGTAGAGGGTCGTCATTGTAGTCCAAAATGTAGGGTTTTGAAAGGGCTTTAATTTGGTACCTGTCCGAAGCCTGTATCTCTAACCGTTTAGGAGATATCGAAGGTTAAAGTTTTCTAACCTTTCTCCGTCGATATCCAGCCTTCATCCGTCGATATCTCCGCTTCTATTGGGAGTAGAGGGTCGTCATTGTAGTCCAAAATGTAGGGTTTTGAAAGGGCTTTAATTTGGTACCTGTCCGAAGCCTGTATCTCTAACCGTTTAGGAGATATCGAAGGTTAAAGTTTTCTAACCTTTCTCCGTCGATATCCAGCCTTCATCCGTCGATATCTCCGCTTCTATTGGGAGTAGAGGGTCGTCATTGTAGTCCAAAATGTAGGGTTTTGAAAGGGCTTTAATTTGGTACCTGTCCGAAGCCTGTATCTCTAACCGTTTAGGAGATATCGAAGGTTAAAGTTTTCTAACCTTTCTCCGTCGATATCCAGCCTTCATCCGTCGATATCTCCGCTTCTATTGGGAGTAGAGGGTCGTCATTGTAGTCCAAAATGTAGGGTTTTGAAAGGGCTTTAATTTGGTACCTGTCCGAAGCCTGTATCTCTAACCGTTTAGGAGATATCGAAGGTTAAAGTTTTCTAACCTTTCTCCGTCGATATCCAGCCTTCATCCGTCGATATCTCCGCTTCTATTGGGAGTAGAGGGTCGTCATTGTAGTCCAAAATGTAGGGTTTTGAAAGGGCTTTAATTTGGTACCTGTCCGAAGCCTGTATCTCTAACCGTTTAGGAGATATCGAAGGTTAAAGTTTTCTAACCTTTCTCCGTCGATATCCAGCCTTCATCCGTCGATATCTCCGCTTCTATTGGGAGTAGAGGGTCGTCATTGTAGTCCAAAATGTAGGGTTTTGAAAGGGCTTTAATTTGGTACCTGTCCGAAGCCTGTATCTCTAACCGTTTAGGAGATATCGAAGGTTAAAGTTTTCTAACCTTTCTCCGTCGATATCCAGCCTTCATCCGTCGATATCTCCGCTTCTATTGGGAGTAGAGGGTCGTCATTGTAGTCCAAAATGTAGGGTTTTGAAAGGGCTTTAATTTGGTACCTGTCCGAAGCCTGTATCTCTAACCGTTTAGGAGATATCGAAGGTTAAAGTTTTCTAACCTTTCTCCGTCGATATCCAGCCTTCATCCGTCGATATCTCCGCTTCTATTGGGAGTAGAGGGTCGTCATTGTAGTCCAAAATGTAGGGTTTTGAAAGGGCTTTAATTTGGTACCTGTCCGAAGCCTGTATCTCTAACCGTTTAGGAGATATCGAAGGTTAAAGTTTTCTAACCTTTCTCCGTCGATATCCAGCCTTCATCCGTCGATATCTCCGCTTCTATTGGGAGTAGAGGGTCGTCATTGTAGTCCAAAATGTAGGGTTTTGAAAGGGCTTTAATTTGGTACCTGTCCGAAGCCTGTATCTCTAACCGTTTAGGAGATATCGAAGGTTAAAGTTTTCTAACCTTTCTCCGTCGATATCCAGCCTTCATCCGTCGATATCTCCGCTTCTATTGGGAGTAGAGGGTCGTCATTGTAGTCCAAAATGTAGGGTTTTGAAAGGGCTTTAATTTGGTACCTGTCCGAAGCCTGTATCTCTAACCGTTTAGGAGATATCGAAGGTTAAAGTTTTCTAACCTTTCTCCGTCGATATCCAGCCTTCATCCGTCGATATCTCCGCTTCTATTGGGAGTAGAGGGTCGTCATTGTAGTCCAAAATGTAGGGTTTTGAAAGGGCTTTAATTTGGTACCTGTCCGAAGCCTGTATCTCTAACCGTTTAGGAGATATCGAAGGTTAAAGTTTTCTAACCTTTCTCCGTCGATATCCAGCCTTCATCCGTCGATATCTCCGCTTCTATTGGGAGTAGAGGGTCGTCATTGTAGTCCAAAATGTAGGGTTTTGAAAGGGCTTTAATTTGGTACCTGTCCGAAGCCTGTATCTCTAACCGTTTAGGAGATATCGAAGGTTAAAGTTTTCTAACCTTTCTCCGTCGATATCCAGCCTTCATCCGTCGATATCTCCGCTTCTATTGGGAGTAGAGGGTCGTCATTGTAGTCCAAAATGTAGGGTTTTGAAAGGGCTTTAATTTGGTACCTGTCCGAAGCCTGTATCTCTAACCGTTTAGGAGATATCGAAGGTTAAAGTTTTCTAACCTTTCTCCGTCGATATCCAGCCTTCATCCGTCGATATCTCCGCTTCTATTGGGAGTAGAGGGTCGTACATGCGGTTGGATCCTCCAATGCCAATTCTTTGAAAAGATTATTTGATACACCATTAGTTAATCTTCTACCTATCCACTTACGTACCCACATTCTTTTTTATTTTATTTTATTACTGAACCACAAATTTCTATTTGAAGAGCTCGTGCACAAAGCACGACAGCAGCTTGAACTATGTCATTCCTTGACACCATCCTTTTAACTGACTGTTTCCGCAAAATTCTCCTTAAAACACTAAACGCAGTTTATCAGCGTCGTGTAAATGGTCCAACGCTAGCGACTTTGTCAGCCAGAAATTCGCTCTAGGAAAGCGAGAAGCTGGCGACAAAAGAAGCCAGCGTCAAAGGTAGCATCGTGTAAATCACGCTTAAGGCAAGACCGATCACTGATCCGACCAACTAAGACAAGATCGATCACTGATCCGGTCAACTAAGGTAAGACCGATCCCTGATTCGGTCAACTAAGGCACGACCGATCATTGATCCGGCCAACTAAGGCAAGATCAATTCGAATATGTCTTTAGCCATTAATAAGTCTTGCTTTAGTTGGCCGGATCAGTGATCGGTCTTGCCTTAATTTTCAAGTCTCATAACTCGGAAAGTACTCAATGAAACGTAACTTTATTGTAGTGTTTTGGAAAGCTCTCGAGATAAGCTACAAGAATATGTAATAAAAATAGGGATTTCCGTTCAAAAAAACATGAATGATCTTGACCTGATTTTGACAAGGTCACTCAAAGTCAAGTTCACCTTTCCATCATGTGTCCCCCTTCAAGCCATGCAACTTTCGTTCGAAAAATTTTTCAATAAAATCACCGATTCGCGAGATAATCGACCATATCACTTAAAATGAAACACCCTGTGTACTTTCCTATTTGTGTGTGTGTATGTGTGTGTAGGAAAGTACACAGTTAAAAATGTTTCGTACTTTTGTTAACATTTTTTGTGTAAAAAGTTTTGTGTTAAATTTTTTTGCACAGTTGTGTGTTAATTTAACATATCGTTGTTGTGTTACTTAGACTTTCTTGTGTTAAATTAAGGTTAACTATTTTCAAGTGTTAAAATAACATTTCCAAGTGTTAAAATAACACAATTTATATGTAAATGCATGAATTCTGACACATTTTATATGTTAAAGTCAACACCTAAAATGTGTTACTTTCCTCATTATAACAGTTATCATTTGTTAAGTTAAGATTAACTATTCTCAACTGTAAAGATTAAACTGTAAAGATTGGATTTTTAACACATAGATTATGTCAATCTAACTTTTTCATTTCATTAAATCATTACTTTCCCAAATGTTAAAGTAACTGTTCGGAACCTGACCGAACATAAAATAGCTCCGGAGAGCTGGCTGGTGATTTTCGGATCGCAGAGCGATGTCCGCCTGTGACTATGTCGCTCGAGCAACTCGACGACCGACCGATCGTCCTGGTTGACGCCTGAAGGGTGTCATAAGGCTGCCACAGGCCTTGCAGAAACGCGCAACACCGCGTGCTTACCACACCGTGCCCAGGACAGCGGCTAAAGTAAGAGAGGAAGGACATGCATGTGCCGATGCAAAGAGGCACGCGATGTAAAAACGCAACGGACGCAATAGAACGCAGCAGAAACGCAAATGGAATAACGCAGAAGAACGACGCAGAAGGAACGCAGTAGAAATGTAGCTATTTACAAGGCGAAGACGTTCGCCAGCGTAAAATCCCGGAAGACACACGTCAGTGACGTCAACGGTGAGCGGCACCCGGAGCACGTCCAAATACGTGTAAACGAAACGACCTCCGTTGTTTCAGAAGGCCTGCCCTTCCGGACGTAACGGCCGTAACAGCCTACAGCCAGCCACGGCCCCGAGGACGCGTGGAAAAGAGCGCTGAACTCTAGCAAGCAGGGCGACCAAGCCGCTCCCACGAGAAAGCCAAGTTCCCTACGGACACTTGGAAGAATGCGCTCAAAGCGCTAGAGGCAGTGCTGGGGGATCCAAAGAATTTCCCACGCTTACAGCGCATGCCTGAAGTGACGTAAGCTATATATATGTCAAAAATCACTGACGTTTAAAACGCATGACAGAGGAGGCATGGAGGGGCTCGCGCAAAATATGTTTTCCGTAGTTGTTTTCTCGCGTTTCTTCCGCGAGTGCGTGGTTTAGGGTTAGGTTACCCAGTAAACATTAAATATGTTATATTTATGTTATGTTACATCAACATTATATTTTCTTAATATCATTAATTAATGTAATGTAAGGGTTACTTAGTGTTTATATGTAGTGTATAAGAATAGTGATAGTGCAATCATGTTCATATTGTTATAGTGTTCATTTTTTGTTAAATAAAATATTAAGTGCTGTGAAAATGGATGACCAACCTTCAACCAGTGGCATCGAGAAGAGGAAAGTTGGAGCACAAAAATTTAGAACAGCGTTAGGTATGAACATTTTTAAAGATTGGTTGACATGGCGTCAGATACGTTCAATAACAGTGAAAGTGTGTGATATTAAACACTTACATATCATTAATGATAGTATTAAGTATTGTGTTCAACATTAACATAAGTATTCTTTTTAACGTTTATTTGTTTTGTACAATTTTATTGTAAGAATATTAGTAAAGTTTTTCCGCAGTTTCCCTTGCTACTACAACAAATGTTGGTATTCATATATTATTTTTCTGCAATTATTAAAAAATAAAATTATATGTTTATTATTAATTATGAACAATATTCTATTTCTTTCACAGACTTTTCTATTCTCCCTACAATTCCTTCATATTTTCTTTCAAACGAGGGATCTTACGCCCGTATTAGACTATAGATTGAAAATTACAGCTGAACCAACTTAAATAACCAAGATTTAGATTACCTGATTTATGCGATTGCAATTTTCAATCCATAGTATCTTACGGGCAATAAAATATCTTTAAATTAATACGGTACTCCCACAACGTTTGCTCAATGCGCACGCCCGGAAATTCTCTGGATCTCCTAGCACTGGCTAGAGGAGACGACCAAGTCACTCCTAGTACAGCCAAGGTCCACTACGGACGCTTGGAAGAAAGAGGAGCTCGCCGCTCCTAAATCACTCCTAAAGCTAAGAACTCCATGCATGCGGTGAACTGCGGCAAATGCTGCGGTGACCAATCAGGAGGGAGGCGCAAGTCCGGTTGCGGCAAGCTCCGGCATGCGTCTGTCTCCTGATTGGTCACCGCAGCCGTTTGCCGCAGCTCACCGCATGCATGGAGTCTTAAGCTTAAGTAACGCTGTGAGCACGAGATCCCAAGACGAGACTCGAACCATTAGCCTCAACTCAGCAGAGTGTATAGAGCGTTGGTTCGAATCTGAGAAGCAAGAACAGACCGCCCTAGGAAAGCCTAGAAAAACGCGTCGGTAACCAAGCAGTACGACGACAGTTCGCACTAAGAACCAGCATAAATTGCCACCGAGAACGGCCAAGCAAATAATATGACAAAAGACAAAGCGAAGCAAAGTACGGCGCGCCCGGTTATATAGCCAGGCGGCCGAATCTTGCCTGCGGGCAGTGTAATCGCGGGCCGTACCGCATAGCAGCCACGGTCGGAGTTACCAGTTAGGCGCGGGGCGCCGGCGGGAGTCCAGCGTACTCGCTCGCGAGAAACCGGCGTTCCTCGCCGCTTGCGAGAACGCCCCGGGAGCTAGGCCGCCCGCCCCGCAGCGCCGACCCGCTGGCCGACTTTCTGCACGGCAGCCCGTGCCGTACGGAACAGTAACATTCATTGTATATCAATTTAACACAAATTGTAATTCTTGATAGCATTCAAATGTTAAATTTTTGTGTAAATTTTTTACATATTATGCGTGTTACTTTTTAACATATTTGCTGTATGTTAAATTAACACATAAATGAGTGGATGATTTGACACATGAAATATGTTAAATTTAATACATCATTTCTTACAGTGTATATACATAAAAACTGTTGAAAATAAGTCATACGTAATGACGATTATTATTCTTATTTATACAAAAATTATTATATAAAGTACATATTTATTTTATGAATAATACTAGGGTAAAAACCGAAAATAATGCCCAGTTTAGCAGTACACGTTTACACTTTACTAATATTCTATTATTTGACAACATCGAAAATAACACCCAAGATCAAAATCACAATTATTTGACAATAACACAAAAACTCACACCATAAGTTGACACACTCAATAGACATTGAATTACTTGATAATAACACCAAACATTACATTCAAAATGAAAGTCATACTCAGTTATTTGAAGGTAACACCAAAAGTTACACTCATCTTGAAAGTCACAGTCAATCGACGCTTATGTATTTGATGGTAACACCGAAAATGACACCTTAAATGAAGGTAACGTCCAACTATTTCAGGGTAATACTCGAAATAACACCATTCTTGATGGTAAACTTTCAACTGACACTCAAGTTGACGGTAAACACCAAATTTTCGGTGTTTTTTCCGTGAGGGTATATAACCCTAGGTTGCTATATTTATTTCCGAGTCCTTAATTCGCCACACTCAACGACATATATGTACATATGTGTATACGTATGTATGTGGTTGGCCATATTCCAGTTTATGAGACCGCTTAACTGTTTAAATTTCTTATTTATAAATTAAAATATTTAAGCTGATAAAGTAGGAATTACAAAAATATGGAGTCTAAATAATAATGTTAATAATAATGGCAAGTTAGTTTCGGGAAAATAACTTGGATGTAAGCTAAAAATAAAAATATAAATAAGCGAGAAATATTAAAACTAGAAAACCGACACTCAGGCACCAGACTTATGCCTCAAGTGTAATATATAAAGTGTATACGCCACAAATGTAATAGAACATATTTTATATTCTGTATTATTTTTTTCTTGTATGTGTATACGCGCACACTGTTTACAATAAAATTGTTAAGGTTAATTGCTCTTTCTGCCATTAAGGTTATTGCTCTTTCTGTCATACAAGGTGATTTAAAAGTCTGGAAACAGTTAATTATCTCTGAAATTAGCGGTTCTGTAGGAAAATGTTTCAGACAAAAGTTGTAGAGTTTTAAGTAACGCATTACATAGCAATATTATTATGACCTTAAAGAGTGATGTCAAGATCACATAAAAATCACTTTGAATTTTTTAATTGGAAATCCCCATTTTTTATTACACACTCTTACAGCTTATCTCGACAGCTTTCCAAAACACTATATTTAAGTTATTTTCCATAAAGTATTTTCCGAATTATAAGGCTCAAATGTTACAGTACCGCCGGCATTAGCATTATCCAAGATATACCGTGGAGGTTGCACGGTCGGATTTACACCTGTGTTGTGTATATTGTATGTGTTGAGGGGCGGACCCCATCGAAACCTAGCCTGGAGCCTGGAATGAGGAAAGCAGCAGCGAAGTGCGAGCTCTGTTAATAGCAAATCTCATCTATTATTCTGAGTTATTTCAATTGAACTTAGCGTATCCATTGTATCTTAGCTTAGCGATTCGATAAATTACATTACATATTGTGACAAACCTCCTGCTTCCTTAAACATTTTGTCAGTAGTTGGAAATTCTCACAAAAATTATATTTCCGTACAATAATATGAAGTATTAAATAATCTTCATTTTTAAAAGAAATTTGTGAAATTTTTTAACAATCGGTACATACAACACGTACGCATACACACATACATACAATACACACAACAGAGATGTAAATCTGACCGTGCAACCTCCACGCGGTACACCTTGGGTAATGCCGGCGGTACTGTAACATTCAAGCCTCATAATTCGGAAAGTACTTTATGAAAAATAACTTAAATATAGTGTTTTGGAAAGCTCCCGAGACAAGCTATAAAAATATATAATAAAAATGGGGATTTCCAATTAAAAAATTCAAAGTGATTTTTATGTGACCTTGACAACACTCTTCATGGTCATAATAATATTGCTATGTAATGCGTTACTTAAAACCCTACAACTTTTGTCTGAAACATTTTCTTACAGAACCGCTACTTTCAGAGATAATTAGCCGTTTCCAGACTTTTAAACCATCCTGTATAAGCCAAGATTGAGAAAGCAGTAGACGCAAATCAACGTTCTCTCTCACTCATAAACTGCCAAATTCCGGCTTCAGTTGCTGTTATAATGGAAGTATACGAATGCTTGGTCTAGGTATATGTGTCGTTGCACAATTGTGTCAGCAGGAGGACGCAATTAATTAGCAATGTAAACAAACTGATATTTTGCTGCAAAAGTATGGAATAATAAATATGTATTTCTTATAGCAAGCATATTACAAACATGTTATGTCGCTTCAGTGATCATAAAATATAAATTGAATGCATGTCATTGCCAACATGTCTGTCTATCTGGGTGTATATTCTAGAAATAAGATATTTTGAGTCCAAAGGTCTGTCAAAAAAGAAAAGTGGTTTAGATTCCAATATAGATTCCATCTCATGTTGGAATTAAGAGAAATATCATAGATAAATTGGAAAGAATAAAGGAGGAAAAGCATCAGAGAATTGAAAGTTCCATACATAGATTTGAGGGAGTCATATAGAAAGGAAGCTAAGGAAAGATTAACAAAATAAAATATTAAGGAGAATTTTCGGAAAGGGAAAAAATATTTTAATAATTTTTTTTAAAGAGAGATTATAAACTATAGTTCAGTAGAAGAAACAATGAAAGAGATTGTAATACAATGATAAACAAGATAAAAGCGAATTATTATCATCATTATCATTTGAATGAATCTTTGGTTAGGAAGGACATAATAAATGAATGAATAAAGAGCTGAGAAGTAGAACATTAATCATGTTATATATAGATATATGGCGAAGAGAAGGAATTCATATTTAAGAAAATGGATAGACTCCCAGAATATAGTTCAGGAAAATACATAAAAGAAAAAAATTTTATTTGACATAAACAAATATGTACAAGAGGACTGGGAACTACTTTATTTATAAATTTATGAAAAAAATTAGAAAGCAGATTTAGATAAGAATTTATATACAGAAGAGTGGACAGAATGGAGAAAGGATTATTTTGCATTAACATGAATGTATAAGGATTGATAATGATAAGATTCTTAAAATTATTTGCTATATGAGGAATATAAGAGAATTGACTTAGATAAGCATTAATAAGAAGCGAAATAATTATAAAAGATGATATATAATTTATTTTACAAAAATATAAGAAGAGCTTTTGTGCTATATAGCAATATATATCTCGGAGTGAGCTGAAGGCATGGTGATCTTATTTGATTACTATACCGGAAGAAAAAAACATTGTTTATATTGTTGAAAATCGCAGTTCGTTTGACATGGAAAATAAGGAAGTTCGGATAATATTCTTGTACGAATTAAACTTGACCGCAATGCAACCGAGGTAGCGCGAAACATAAACACTGTTTTTGGGGAAGAATTTATAAGTTAATCAGCATCTAACCATTGTGCAGAACATCGACGATTGTCATAAAAGATCCAGTTTTCTTCACATATTACAATTCGATTCAATATTCCTTTATTATTGTGTCAGGGAAGCAAAGAAATGCTGATTTCCATGCAGCGAAGTTCAGTCAATTCATGTGGTATCACCAGATGTTGATTCGAAAAATTTCGGTCTGATGATACAAACCTCGACAATTTGTCTCGTTGCCATAAAGGTTTCTATTTAAATAAATCAAATTGACTTTGATCTGATCTTGGTAACATCACAAGATCAAATGGATATTGTCCCTCCTAAACGACTCAAGATACAGGAACGCGCTTTTACCTCAATATAGTCCTGTATCAGCCCTATTCTCACCATAAATCTCGACTCTCAATTCCCAGTAGAAGCGGAGATATGAACATTTAAATTCAAATTTCAATTAAAATTAACTTAAAATTTAAAAATGTAACCTTCGGTATCTCCTAAACGGCTCAAGATACAGGAACGCGCTTTTGCCTCAATATAGTCCTGTATCAACCCTATTCTCACCATAAATCTCGACTCTCAATTCCCAGTAGAAGCGGAGATATGAACATTTAAATTCAAATTTCAATTAAAATTAACTTAAAATTTAAAAATGTAACCTTCGGTATCTCCTAAACGGCTCAAGAGACAGGAACGCGCTTTTGCCTCAATATAGTCCTGTATCAACCCTATTCTCACCATAAATCTCGACTCTCAATTCCCAGTAGAAGCGGAGATATGAACATTTAAATTCAAATTTCAATTAAAATTAACTTAAAATTTAAAAATGTAACCTTCGGTATCTCCTAAACGGCTCAAGATACAGGAACGCGCTTTTGCCTCAATATAGTCCTGTATCAACCCTATTCTCACCATAAATCTCGACTCTCAATTCCCAGTAGAAGCGGAGATATGAACATTTAAATTCAAATTTCAATTAAAATTAACTTAAAATTTAAAAATGTAACCTTCGGTATCTCCTAAACGGCTCAAGATACAGGAACGCGCTTTTGCCTCAATATGGTCCTGTATCAACCCTATTCTCACCATAAATCTCGACTCTCAATTCCCAGTAGAAGCGGAGATATGAACATTTAAATTCAAATTTCAATTAAAATTAACTTAAAATTTAAAAATGTAACCTTCGGTATCTCCTAAACGGCTCAAGATACAGGAACGCGCTTTTGCCTCAATATAGTCCTGTATCAACCCTATTCTCACCATAAATCTCGACTCTCAATTCCCAGTAGAAGCGGAGATATGAACATTTAAATTCAAATTTCAATTAAAATTAACTTAAAATTAAAAATGTAACCTTCGGTATCTCCTAAACGGCTCAAGATACAGGAACGCGCTTTTGCCTCAATATAGTCCTGTATCAACCCTATTCTCACCATAAATCTCGACTCTCAATTCCCAGTAGAAGCGGAGATATGAACATTTAAATTCAAATTTCAATTAAAATTAACTTAAAATTTAAAAATGTAACCTTCGGTATCTCCTAAACGGCTCAAGATACAGGAACGCGCTTTTGCCTCAATATAGTCCTGTATCAACCCTATTCTCACCATAAATCTCGACTCTCAATTCCCAGTAGAAGCGGAGATATGAACATTTAAATTCAAATTTCAATTAAAATTAACTTAAAATTTAAAAATGTAACCTTCGGTATCTCCTAAACGGCTCAAGATACAGGAACGCGCTTTTGCCTCAATATAGTCCTGTATCAACCCTATTCTCACCATAAATCTCGACTCTCAATTCCCAGTAGAAGCGGAGATATGAACATTTAAATTCAAATTTCAATTAAAATTAACTTAAAATTTAAAAATGTAACCTTCGGTATTCCTAAACGGCTCAAGATACAGGAACGCGCTTTTGCCTCAATATAGTCCTGTATCAACCCTATTCTCACCATAAATCTCGACTCTCAATTCCCAGTAGAAGCGGAGATATGAACATTTAAATTCAAATTTCAATTAAAATTAACTTAAAATTTAAAAATGTAACCTTCGGTATCTCCTAAACGGCTCAAGATACAGGAACGCGCTTTTGCCTCAATATAGTCCTGTATCAACCCTATTCTCACCATAAATCTCGACTCTCAATTCCCAGTAGAAGCGGAGATATGAACATTTAAATTCAAATTTCAATTAAAATTAACTTAAAATTTAAAAATGTAACCTTCGGTATCTCCTAAACGGCTCAAGATACAGGAACGCGCTTTTGCCTCAATATAGTCCTGTATCAACCCTATTCTCACCATAAATCTCGACTCTCAATTCCCAGTAGAAGCGGAGATATGAACATTTAAATTCAAATTTCAATTAAAATTAACTTAAAATTTAAAAATGTAACCTTCGGTATCTCCTAAACGGCTCAAGATACAGGAACGCGCTTTTGCCTCAATATAGTCCTGTATCAACCCTATTCTCACCATAAATCTCGACTCTCAATTCCCAGTAGAAGCGGAGATATGAACATTTAAATTCAAATTTCAATTAAAATTAACTTAAAATTAAAAAATGTAACCTTCGGTATCTCCTAAACGGCTCAAGATACAGGAACGCGCTTTTGCCTCAATATAGTCCTGTATCAACCCTATTCTCACCATAAATCTCGACTCTCAATTCCCAGTAGAAGCGGAGATATGAACATTTAAATTCAAATTTCAATTAAAATTAACTTAAAATTTAAAAATGTAACCTTCGGTATCTCCTAAACGGCTCAAGATACAGGAACGCGCTTTTGCCTCAATATAGTCCTGTATCAACCCTATTCTCACCATAAATCTCGACTCTCAATTCCCAGTAGAAGCGGAGATATGAACATTTAAATTCAAATTTCAATTAAAATTAACTTAAAATTTAAAAATGTAACCTTCGGTATCTCCTAAACGGCTCAAGATACAGGAACGCGCTTTTGCCTCAATATAGTCCTGTATCAACCCTATTCTCACCATAAATCTCGACTCTCAATTCCCAGTAGAAGCGGAGATATGAACATTTAAATTCAATTTCAATTAAAATTAACTTAAAATTTAAAAATGTAACCTTCGGTATCTCCTAAACGGCTCAAGATACAGGAACGCGCTTTTGCCTCAATATAGTCCTGTATCAACCCTATTCTCACCATAAATCTCGACTCTCAATTCCCAGTAGAAGCGGAGATATGAACATTTAAATTCAAATTTCAATTAAAATTAACTTAAAATTTAAAAATGTAACCTTCGGTATCTCCTAAACGGCTCAAGATACAGGAACGCGCTTTTGCCTCAATATAGTCCTGTATCAACCCTATCTCACCATAAATCTCGACTCTCATTCCCAGTAGAAGCGGAGATATGAACATTTAAATTCAAATTTCAATTAAAATTAACTTAAATTAAAAATGTAACCTTCGGTATCTCCTAAACGCTCAAGATACAGGAACGGCCTTTTGCTCAATAATAGTCCTGTTAACCCTATAGCCCTATTCTCACCATAAATCTCGACTCTCAATCCCAGTAGAAGCGGAGATATGACATTTAATTTCAAATTTCAATTAAATTAACTTAAAATTTAAAAAGGTAACCTACGGTATCTCCTCAACGGCTCAAGATACAGGAACGCGCTTTTGCCTCAATATAGTCCTGTATCACTTCTCACCATAAATCTCGACTCTCATTCCAGTAGAAGCGGAGATATGAACATTAATTCAAATTTCAATTAAAATTAACTTAAATTTAAAAATGTAACCTTGCGTATCTCCTAAACGGTCAGATACAGGAACGCGCTTTTGCATCATATAGTCCTGTATAAACCCTATTCCACCATAATCTCGATCTCAATTCCCAGTAGAAGCGGAGATATGAACATTTAA